>NC_073388.1:5849293-5981793 GCF_028641065.1 Leucoraja erinaceus
TGTGTGTGTGTGCATGTGTATATATGTATTTGCGCGTGTGTATATGTATGTGTGTGTGCGTGCGTGCATGTGAGGGTGTGGCTATGTATATGTGCGTGTGTATATGTATGTGTGTGTGTATGTGCGTGCATGCGGGTGCGTGTATGTATTTGTGTGTGCATGCATGTGCGTGTTTGTATGTGTGCATGTGCGTGTGTGTGTGTTTTTGTGTGTGTATGTATATGTGTGTGTGTATATATATATATTATGTGTGTGTGTGTGTGTATATATGTGTGTGTGTGTGTGTGTGTGTGTGTGTGTGTGTGTGTGAGTGTGAGTGTGTGTGTGTGTGTGTGTGTGTGTGTGTGTGTGTGTGTGTGTGTGTGTGTGTGTGTGTGTGTGTGTGTGTGTATGTGTGTGTGTGTGTGTGTGTGTGTGTATTTAGAAACACTGAACTGTTTTTCTTGTTTATCATGTTGTTTACAGTGTACCAAGTTTACATATTCTCTTGTGCTGCTACAATTAAGAATGTCGTTGTTCTATCTGGGACCCATGACAATAAAACACTCTTGACTTGACTCTTGTCCATGCTCCCTTGCCCCATCACAAGTGGTTATGGGCAGTCTGGACGGAGCTTGTAACTGGACCACTGCAGCTTATGATGCTTGTGGGATCAGTTAGTACACTTGGGCAGCTTTGGAGGGTAGGATGTGTTAGATGTTCCTCGCGATACTGCAGGCCGCTACAAACTTTATCAAACCACGCGTTGTGGATCAATTATTATCCAGCATTGATCTGACACTGAGAATTCTTGATTAGATTAGATGCTCATAGATACATAACTTCCAGGAGCAGAACTCCTTGATCATCGGTGCCGGCTCTGATTTGTTCTAAACCTTTTCTCACCTCTAGTTTCCCTCTCCCCTGACTCTAAGTCTGAAGAAGAGTCTCGACCCGAAACATCACCTATTCCTTTTTCCCCAGCAATGCTGCCTGACCAGCTGAGTTACTCTGGCAACTTGTGTCTATCTGCAGGTATTTTTAAAGCAGAGATTGACAGGTTCTTGCTTAGTACAAGTTTCAGGGGTTATGGGGAGAAGGCAGGAGAGGGACAGATAGATCAGCCATGATTGAATGGTGGAGTAGACTTGGTGGGCCGAATGGCCTAATTCTGTTCCCATGACATGAACTTCTGAAGATTATTGACATGCATAAGTACAATCCCCTATTAAGTACAGAACACAGACACAGCCCACTGTGGTCCTTATACAAGGAGTCTATATACAAGGTGTCCATATACAAGGTGTCCATATACAAGGTGTCCATATACAAGGAGTCCATATACAAGGAGTCCATATACAAGGTGTCCATATACAAGGAGTCCATATACAAGTAGTCCATATACAAGGTGTCCATATACAGGAGTCCATATACAAGGAGACTATATACAAGGAGTATATATAGAAACATAGAAACATTGAAAATAGGTGCAGGAGTAGGCCATTTGGCCCTTCGAGCCTGCACCGCCATTCAATATGATCATGGCTGATCATCCAACTCAGTATCCTGTACCTGCCTTCTCTCCATACCCCCTGATCCCTTTAGCCACAAGGGCCACATCTAACTCCCTCTTAAATATAGCCAATGAACTGGCCTCAACTACCTTCTGTGGCAGAGAATTCCAGAGATTCACCACTCTCTGTGTAAAAAAATGTTTTTCTCGTCTCGGTCCTAAAAGATTTCCCCCTTATCCTTAAACTGTGACCCCTTGTTCTGGACTTCCCCAACATCGGGAACAATCTTCCTGCATCTAGCCTGTCCAATCCCTTAAGAATTTTGTAAGTTTCTATAAGATCCCCCCTCAATCTTCTAGCAGGGGACAGGGGGTCAAATGAGATGGAGGAACTGAGTGAAATCCAGGTTAGCCGGGAAGTGGTTTTGGGTAAATTGAATGGATTAAAGGCCGATAAATCCCCAGGGCCAGATAGGCTGCATCCCAGAGTACTTAAGGAAGTAGCCGCAGAAATATTGGATGCATTAGTGATAATTTTTCAAAACTCTTTAGATTCTGGAATAGTTCCTGAGGATTGGAGGGTAGCTAATGTAACCCCACTTTTTAAAAAGGGAGGGAGAGAGAAAATGAGGAATTACAGACCAGTTAGTCTAACGTCGGTAGTGGGGAAACTGCTAGAGTCAGTTATTAAAGATGGGATAGCAGCACATTTGGAAAGTGGTGAAATCATTGGACAAAGTCAGCATGGATTTATGAAAGGTAAATCATGTCTGACGAATCTTATAGAATTTTTCGAGGATGTAACTAGTAGAGTGGATAAGGGCGAACCAGTGGATGTGTTATATCTGGACTTCCAGAAGGCTTTCGACAAGGTCCCACATAAGAGATTAGTATACAAACTTAAAGCACAAGGCATTGGGGGTTCAGTATTGATGTGGATAGAGAACTGGCTGGCAGACAGGAAGCAAAGAGTAGGAGTAAACGGGTCCATTTCACAATGGCAGGCAGTGACTAGTGGGTTACCGCAAGTCTCAGTGCTGGGACCCCAGCTATTTACAATATATATTAATGATTTGGACGAGGGAATTGAATGCAACATCTCCAAGTTTGCGGATTACACGAAGCTGGGGGGCAGTGTTAGCTGTGAGGAGGATGCTAGGAGGCTGCAAGGTACAAGGAATATATATACAAGGAGTCCATATACAAGGAATCCATATACAAGGAGTATATATGCGAGGAATCCATATACAAGGAGTCCATACACAAGGAGTATATATACAAGGAATCCATATACAAGTCCACATACAAGTCCATATACAAGTCCACATACAAGGAGTCCATCCATATATACAAGGAATCCATATACAAGTCCACAACAAGTCCATATACAAGGAGTCCATATACAAGGAGTCCATGTACAAGGAGTATATATACAAGGAATCCATATACAAGTCCATGTACAAGGTCCATATACATGGAGTCCACATACAAGGAGTCCATATACAAGATCACCATGTTTTGCCGCCATTTTCCCAATCCCAGCTGCAGTTGGCCGTAAAGTCCCAATAAAGCCGTCATTTCCGTCCGGATCGTCCCGTGAACCGTCGTCCCTCTCCACGCCCGGACACCTTCAGACCCCTTCCGGTTCCCACTCACCGTCCCTTTGCCCAACGTTGACCACCGTCGGCGACTCCCTCCACCCTCCTCTCCAGTTCTCTCTGGGTAGCAGTGAAATACTGACCAGAGTGTCTCTTTTTGAGATAGTCATTCTGGGATGACAGGGAACTCCCCTAATAATCTTTGAAATAATGCCTTGGGACAGCTTGCACCCTTGGTTTGTGAGAGACAGCATAGAAACAAGGCCTTGGGCCAACCTAGTCCATGCCGGCCTTCTGCCACACGTCATCACACTTTCCCATTCACTCGGTGGAGGCCGGTTCTCTGGATACTTTCAAGAGAGAACTAGACAGGGCTCTTAAAGATAGCGGAGTCAAATGGATAGGGGGAGAAGGCAGGAACGGGGTACTGATTGTGGATGATCAGCCATGATCACATTGAATGGCGGTGCTGGCTCGAAGGGCCGAATGGCCTACTTCTGCACCTATTGTCTATTGTCTAATGTCCCTACACATTAGGGGCACTAGACAGAGGGCCAATTAAACGACAAACTTGGGATGATGGGAGGAAAGGGGAGAATCCGGAGGAAACCCATGTGGTCACAGGGGGAGAACACGCAAACTCCACACAGACAGCAAGATCCAACCTGGGTATTTGGAGGTGTGAGGCAGCAGCTCTACCAGTTGTGCCACTGTGCCGCCCAAATTATGGTAACATTTCTTGTCCAAACAGTGTCGTAGAGTGATACAGTGTGGAAACAGGCCCTTCGGCCCAACTTGCCCACACCGGCCAACAATGTCCCAGCTACACAAGTCCCACTTGCCTGCGCTTGGTCCATATCCCTGCAGACCTGTCCCATCCATGTACCTGTCTAACTGTTTCTTAAACGTTGAGATAGTCCCTGCCTCAACTAAGTCCTCTGGCAGCTTGTTCCGTACACCCACCACACTTTGTGTGGAAAAATTGCCTATTAAATCTTTTCTCCCGAACCTTAATCCTATGTCCTCTGGTCCTAGATTCCCCTACTCTGGGCAAGATCTGTGCATCTACCCGATCTATTCCCCTCATGAATTTTTACACCTCTATAAGATCACCCCTCAAATGCTAGCAACTCCGCCTGTGCAGCCGAGGTTAAATTTCGGAAGTATGGCTTGAACCTGTAGTCCTCTGTCGAACAGCACGGTGGCGCAGTGGTAGAGTTGCTGCCTTACAGTGCTTGCAGCGCCAGAGACCCGGGTTCCATCCGGACTACGTGCGCTGCCTGTACGGAGTTTGACCGCGTGGGTTTTCTTCGAGATCTTCGGTTTCCTCCCACACTCCAAAGACGTACAGGTGTGTAGGTTAATTGGTACAAACTTAAATTGTTTGTTAAACAAACCAAAGAGACTTTCTTGACTACAGTATAATACCTGGGAAAAAATTAATACTAACATTTTGGAAAGGCCCTATAACCCCCAATATTAAAATGTGGATTATGGAAATGTCGGAGACCCTACACCTGGAAAGAATCAGACTTTTCTTAATGGACAAACAAGAACTTTTTGTCAGAATATGGTCTCCATTCATTGACTATTTGAAGGGGTAGATCGATCCAGCACTGAAACCTAACCGAAGCTTGAACTCAGGATTAGATGAAAAGTTATACTTTATAATCCACAAACCTATCTCCAAAGATGTATTATTAGTAAATCATTCCTTTCTTTTTTTTATCTTGACATTTGTGCGGGAGAAGAACTTTTTTCTCTTTCTCTCTCTCTGCCACTTCCTATCTTTTAAAGAAAAAAGGGGATCAGGGGGTAGAAGCAGAATACTGAGTTGGAATCCACATATTAAATGCGCGGTGCATAATATGGCCTACTCCTGCACCTAATTCTATGTTTCTATGTTTCCTATCTTTAAAAAAAAACTAGCAGAACCAATCTACAATTGATAATATTAACATGTACGACTGATATACATGAAATGTTTATAATATGTGTTTGTTTCTAATAAAAATATTTAAAAGAAAACAAACCGTGAATTGTCCCCAGTGAGTGTGGGATAGTGTCAGTGTGCGGGGATCGCTGGTCGGCGCGGACTCGGTGGGCCGAAGGGCCTGTTTCCGCGCTGTATCTCTAAACTAAACTAAATTAAACCAGTAGGCAAGAGGCTCGACAATTCCCACGAAGCTAATGAGCAAAATGAACAGAACTGTAAAGAATGTTCTCAATAGCTTTATGGAGAGCTGCTCGCAAGGGTAATGCAGTAATGTGAGTCGAGGCTAAATGTCAAGTATAGACAGTAATGGGTGTGCATAAAGATGTTTATCACACATACGTTCGTTCATTCCAACTTCAGAACTGGGTCATTGAACTTCCTTATTAGTGCTGTGGAACTGTTAAGTCAACAGCAGGAGCGAAGATATTGCTGGCGCATGCAGCGTTGTTGCCTAGAAATAAATATATAAATAATGGGGGTAGTGAATGGTTTCATTTCAGGAATAGCTCTGGGATTCAAGTCCCACTTAGGCGACTCTTTAGGCGACTGCCAGGGACTAGTTTTAATGGAATTCACCTACGACATCTGGCCACAACCTACGACAGCGCGTACGACAACCTTAACACAGCAAAAACTGTCGGCGCTGCCGCCGAAAAATGTTCAACATGTTGAAAGTTTTGTGGCTGTCGCCTGTAGTCGCCCAAAAAATCGCCTAAGTGGGACTGTCCCATTAGGCAAAGCTTTTCTATGTACAGTACGTTCCTTTAAAAGATTCAGTAAATTGTACTTCCGGTGGCGTTGGTGCCAGCTGCCTCCACCTTCAGCCCGGTATCTTTTCGTTTTTTCGTTTTTTTTGTTATGCTGAAGTGTGTTTTTTATGTTTTTTTTTAATGTTTTAATGTGGGGGAAGAGGGTACGGTGCGGGGGAAACCGTCCTTCAGTCGATTCCTGGAGAGGGCGGGACTGTTATTCGAGGCCTACCTACTGGATTGGCACGGCCTTTCCTGCCTGGACCGACCAGAGCTCCAGCAGCGACGGGACAGCACTGATACATCGCGGGGCAGGCGATGCCTTACCGGGGATCACCGCCTGGAGCCCGGAGTGCTGGGCCTGTGACAGCGACATCATGGAGCTGTGGTTCGCGGAGCTCCCAACGCGGGCGGCGCTGACAAACATCGCGGGGTCCTGCAACTCTGCCCGGCTTGGCCTGCGGGACGGGAGCTGCGGACTCCGGTGGGAGGCGGCTGATCGGGAGGTCCGGGCCGCTGAGGAGGATTTTCACCTTCGGGGTTCAACGTCGGCGTTCCACCAGCCCGGCGTGAGGGCCTGAACATCGGGCCGCCCGGGGCGGCGACTGCGGGTGCTCAGAAGGCCCCGACCACGGGTGAACATCTGGGAAGATCGGAGGGGAGGCTGGCTGGACAATGGTGCCTTCCTCACCTTGGTGCCACTGTGTTGTGTTGTGTCGTGGACTTTCTGTGTTTGTGCTTTTTTTAAAAATTCTATTTTATTTTTAATATGTTTATTATTTATTATTTCTTTATTTTTATGATACTGACTGTAAAGGGAAATTCATTTCGTTGTCTCTAATTGAGACAATGACAATAAATTCGAATACAATACAATACAATAAATTGAATAGGATGTTTTGTTTAGAGATACAGCGTGGAAACCCAGGCTCTTCGGCCCACTGAGTCCGTGCCGACCATCGATCACCCTGTACACTGGTATCCCACTTTTGCAACCATTTCCCACGCATTAGGGACAATTTTTCTATGATAGAAACATAGAAAATAGGTGCAGGAGTAGGCCATTCGGCCCTTCGAGCCGGCACCGCCATTCAATATGATCATGGCTGATCATCCAACTCAGTATCCTGCACCTGCCTTCTCTCCATATCCCCTGATACTTTTAGCCACAAGGGCCACATCTAACTCCCTCATAAATATAGCCAATGAACTGGACTCAACTACTTTCTGTGGCAGAGAATTCCACAGATTCACCACTCTTTGTGTGAATTTTTTTCTTTCTCATCTCTGTCCTAAAAGGTTTCCCCCTTAGTTTGGGTTAGAGATACGGCGTGGAAACAGGCCCTTCGGCCCAACGAGTCCGTGCCGACCAGCGATCACCCACCCGTATCAGCCATGATCATATTGAATGGCGGTGCAGGCTCGAAGGGCCGAATGGCCTACTCCTGCACCTATTTTCTATGTTTCTATGTATGCTCGTTCTACCCTACATGCCAGGGACAATTTACAGAAGCCAATTAAACTACAAGTATGCACATCGACAGGATATGGGAGGGAACCAGAGAAAGCCCAGTCATAGGGAGGAACGTACAAACTCCACACAGATAGCGCCTGAGGTCAGGATCGAACAAGGTTCCCTGGCACTGTTTCAGAGCAGCTCCACCAGCTACACCACTGTGCCACATGGTAAATCAGGAAACAATAGATAGACAGTTCCTTGATCCACATATAGGGCAAACACCAGCATTTTACTCTAGACTTTAGACTTTAGAGATACAGCTCGGAAACAGGCCTTTCGGCCCACTGAATCTGTGCAGACCAGCGATCACCGCGTACACTAGCACTACCCTACACACACGAAGGACAATTTACAAGTTTACCAAAGCCAATTAACCTACAAACCTGTACATCTTCGGAGTGTGGGAGGAAACTGTGGGCTCCTTTTGCTCTGGGATTTTACTTAATTCAGATGTTTAACTAATAATATTTTATTTTTAATGTTTAATGTTTTATGTGTCATTCCTAACCGTCACTGTATGCCGTTGTCACTTGCGGGCGGAGCACCAAGGCAAATTCCTTGTATGTGAATATACCCGGCCAATAAACTTATTCATTCATTCAAGTGAGTTTATTGTCATGTGTCCCTGATAGGACAATGAAATTCTTGCTTTGCTTCAGCACATAGAACATAGTAGGCATTTACTACAGAACAGATCAGTGTGTCCATATACCATTATATAAATATATACCCACATGAATAAATAAACTGATAACGTGCAAATAACAGATAATGGGTTATTAATGTTCAGCGTTTTGTCCGAGCCAGGTATAATAGCCTGATGGCTGTGGGGAAGTAGCTATTCCTGAACCTGGTTGTTGCAGTCTTCAGGCTCCTGTACCTTCTACCTGAAGGTAGCAGGGAGATGAGTGTGTGGCCAGGATGATGTGGGTCTTTGATGATACCGACAGCCTTTTTGAGGCAGCGACTACGATAAATCCCCTCGATGGAAGGAAGGTCAGAGCCGATGATGGACTGGGCAGTGTTTACTACTTTTTGTAGTCTTTTCCTCTCCAGGGCGCTCAAGTTACCGAACCAAGCCACGATGCAACCGGTCAGCATGCTCTCTACTGTGCACCTGTAAAAGTTAGAGAGAGTCCTCCTTGACAATCCAATTCTCCGTAATCTTCTCAGGAAGTAGAGGCGCTGATGAGCTTTCTTGATAATTGCATTAGTGTCCTCGGACCAGGAAAGATCTTCAGAGATGTGCACGCCAGGAATTTGAAGCTCTTGACCCTTTCAACCATCGACCCGTTGATATAAACGGGGCTGTGGGTCCCCCTCCTACTCCTCCCAAAGTCCACAATCAGTTCCTTGGCTTTGCTGGTGTTGAGGGCCAGGTTATTGTGCTGGCACCATATGGACAGTTGCTCGATCTCTCTGCTATACTCCGACTCATCCCCATCAGTGATACGCCCCACAACAGTGATGTCGTCAGCGAACTTGATGATGGAGTTCACACTGTGACCAGCTACGCAGTCATGGGTATAGAGTGAGTACAGCAGGGGGCTGAGCACGCAGCCTTGAGGTGCTCCCGTGCTGATTGTTATCGAGGCCGACACATTTCCACCAATACGAACGGACGGTGGTCTGTGAATGAGGAAGTCGAGGATTCAATTGCAGAGGGATGCGCAGAGACCCAGTTCATTCATTCATTCATACCGAAGTTCTTGGAGAAAATTCACACAGGTCACGGGGAGAACGTACATACTCCGTACAGACAGCACCCGTAGTCAGGATCGATCCTGGGTCTCTGGCGCTGTGAGGCAGCAACTCTACCGCTGATGAATGCTTCAGCGGCATCAACATTCTTGTGCTGAATGATGGTGCGTCCCAGTTGTATTTCATCAACCCTCCAGCATTGAATAATAATATATTGAAAGGAGATGGCAAATAGTCGGAAAAAAACCTTTGAATTGTAAGAAAGCCCCGAGCTTCCAAGCAACACTGCAGCTTCTCGTAATTCATACCATCATCACCTTTCATCACACTTCACTACATCCCAATCAATGAACTCAAAATAAATCAAGATTAAATCAAAATCATTTGACTGTCAACTAATCTTTGACTAACACAGTGCTGTCTGCATAGAGTTTGTACGTTCTCCCTGTGACGTGTATCTGTGTATTGTAAATGGTTCGATTGTAATCATGTATTGTCTTTCCACTGACTGGTTAGCACGCAACAAAAGCTTTCTCTATGTCACTCCACAGTTCATAAGTGATAGGAGCAGAATTAGGCCATTCGACCCATCAAGTCTACTCCGCCAATTAGAACAGAGACAAGGAAACACCTTTTCTCCCAGAGAGTGGCGAGTCTGTGGAATTCTCTGCCTCAGAGGGCGGTGGAGGCCGGTTCTCTGGATGCTTTCAAGAGAGAGCTAGATAGGGCTCTTAAAAATAGCGGAGTCAGGGGATATGGGGAGAAGGCAGGAACGGGGTACTGATTGGGGATGATCTGCCATGATCACATTGAATGGCGGTGCTGGCTCGAAGGGCCGAATGGCCTACTCCTGCACCTATTGTCTATTGTCTATTGACTGTACTGCAACAATAAACTAAACTGAAACTGAAACTCGTGGGGTTTTTTTACCCGGGGGCTCCGGTTTCCTCCCACATCCCAAAGACGTGCAGGTTTGTATGTTAATCGGCCCTTTGTAAATTGCTCCTTCTGTGTAAGATAGAACTAGTGTACGGGAGATAGCTGGTCGGCGCAGACTCGGTGGGTCATGGCTGTATCTCCAACCTAAAATAAATTAAACTAAACACCCTGTTCAATTGACTGAATCTTTCAACATTCCAAGAACCAACTGTTGGACCTTCCCGAGATGTTGTGGAGTTATTGCCCCTGTCCCACTTAGGAAACCTGAACAGAAACCTCTGGAGACTTTGCGCCCCACCCAAGGTTTCCGTGGGGTTCCCGGAGGTTGCAGGTAGTGGAAGCAGGTAAGGAAACTGACAAAAACCTCCGGGAACCGCACGGAAACCTTGGGTGGGGCGCAAAGTCTCCAGAGGTTTCCGTTCAGGTTTCCTAAGTGGGACAGGGACTTTACTCAACGAAATGCCAGTGAAGGTAGTTGCCCACTTGATAGCCCCAATGATACACTTGCATCTACATGAGAAGTTTTCTTTTAATGTTCTTGGTAACATGTAAGTAGCTGATCATTGTATATGGAGCTAGTTATTGTCCTTGGCTTAAGTTGGTACATTGCCCCTAGTGTGTAGGATGGTGTTAGTGCACTGGGACATCGCTAGTCGGAATGGGCTCAGTGAGCCGAAGGGTCTGTTTCCGTGCTGTACCTCTAAAAACAAGTCTCTGTATGTGCAAACAAAATAACAAAACAAAATTAGTGCAATTAGAAGATAGCTCAGACACCAGCGATGAATCTTATAAGTTCCAAACATGGCACATCACATAAACTATGTCTCTTCAAATGGCTTTGTATCATCAGCCACTACAAGCTTTGAGTAACAATTTTAAAATTAATTAAGCCAAATTAAATGTAAGATTTAATTAGTGGGAGAATCCGCCTGTACATAACCCACTAGTCAATAATAATTGAGTCATAACATTTTATGGCTACACATTCCATTAAATGTGTTTACCGTTACTTTTCAGCTTCAAAGATTGTGTTTTCAACAATATTTTCCCGTTTAACAAGTTCCATCTATCAACTACATTCAGCAGAATTCCGGATTAATTTCTTCCAATTAAAACGTAAAGTTACAGAAAACAACATTTTTTACATTCCTCAGTTCCAACATAACTTTACTCATTTGAAACATTCCTTTTTTTAAATATTTAATAATAAATGATTTGTTACAATAGACAATAGATAATAGGTGCAGGAGTAGGCCATTCGCCCTTTGAGCCAGCACACCGCCATTCAATGTGATCATGGCTGATCATCCCCAATCAGTACCCCGTTCCTGCCTTCTCCCCATATCCCCTGACTCCGCTATTTTTAAGAGCCCTATCTAGCTCTCTCTTGAAAGTATCCAGAGAACCGGCCTCCACCCCCCTCTGAGGCAGAGAATTCCACAGACTCACAACTCTCTGTGAGAAAAAAGTGTTTCCTCGTCTCCGTTCTAAATAGCTTACCCCTTATTCTTAAACTGTGGCCCCTGGTTCTCGACTGACCCAACATCGGGAACATGTTTCCTGCCTCTAGCGTGTCCAAACCCTTAAGAATCTTATATGTTTCAATAAGATCCCTTCTCATTCTTCCAAACTCCAGAGTGTACAAGCCCATCCGCTCCATTCTCTCAGCATATGACAGTCCCGTCATCCCGGGAATTAACCTTGTAAACCTACGCTGCACTCCCTCAATAGCAAGAATCTCCTTCCTCAAATTAGGGGACCAAAACTGCAAACAATACTCCAGGTGTGGTCTCACTAGGGCCCTGTACAACTGCAGAAGGACCTCTTTGCTCCTATACTCGACTCCTTTTGTTATAAAGGCCAACATGCCATTTGCTTTCTTCAATGCCTCCTGTACCTGCATGCTTACTTTCATAGACTGATGAACAAGGACCCCCAGATCCCGTTGTACTTCCCCTTTTCCCAACGACGCCATTTAGATAGTAATCTGCCTTCCTGCTTTTGATACCAAAGTGGATAACCTCACATTTATCCACATTAAACTTCATCTGCCATGCATCTGCCCACTCCCCCAACCTGTCCAAGTCACCCTGCATTCTCATAGCATCCTCCTCACAGTTCACACTGCCACCCAACTTTGTGTCATCTGCAAATTTGCTTATGTTACTTTGAATCCCTTCATCCAAATCATTGATGTATATTGTAAATAGCTGCAGTCCCAGCACCGAGCCTTGCGGTACCCCACTAGTCACTGCCTGCCATTCTGAAAGGGACCCGTTAATCCCTACTCTTTGTTTCCTGTCTGCCAACCACTTCTCTATCCATGTCAGCACTCTACCCCCAATACCACATGCCTTAATTTTGCCCACTAATCTCCTATGTGGGACCTTATCAAATGCTTTCTGAAAGTCCAGGTACACTACATCCACTGGCTCTCCCATGTCCATTTTCCTAGTTACATCTTCAAAAAATTCCAGAAGATTAGTCAAGCATGATTTCCCCTTCATAAATCCATGCTGACTCGGACCGATCCTGTTACTGCTATCCAAATGTGCTGCTATTCATCTTTTATAATTGACTCCAGCATCTTCCCCACCACCAATGTCAGGCTAACTGGTCTATAATTCCCTCTCTCCAGCCTTTCTTAAAAAGTGGGATAACATTAGCTACCCATCCAATCCATAGGAACTGATCCTGAGTCTTATAGAACATTGGAAAATTATCACCAATGCATCCACAATTTCTAGAGCCACTTCCTTAAGTACCCTGGGATGCAGACCGTCAGGCCCTGGGGATTTATCAGCCTTCAGTCCCATCAGTCTATCCAACACCATTTCCTGCCTAATGTGGATTTCCTTCAGTTCCTCTGTCACCCCAGATCCTCTGGCCACTACTATATCAGGAAGATTGTTTGTGTCTTCCTTAGTGAAGACACAAGATCCAAAGTGCCTGTTCAACTCATCTGCCATTTCCTTGTTCCCCATAATAAATTTACCTTTTTCGGTCGTCAAGGGTCCAACTTTGGTCTTAACTATTTTTTTTCCTCTTCACATACCTA
This sequence comes from Leucoraja erinaceus, assembly GCF_028641065.1. NCBI lineage: Eukaryota > Metazoa > Chordata > Chondrichthyes > Rajiformes > Rajidae > Leucoraja > Leucoraja erinaceus. The sequence goes on from NC_073388.1 coordinate 5,862,346, forward strand.
AAGAAGCTTTTACTATCCTGCTTTATATTCTTGGCTAGCTTACCTTCGTACCTCATCTTTTCTCCCCGTATTGTTTTTTTGGTTATCTTCTGTTGTTCTTTAAACATTACCCAATCCTCTTGCTTCCCGCTCATTTTTGCTACGTTGTACATTTTATTGCAACATTCATTGCATACCATCTCCTCCACAGATGCTGCCTGACCTGCTGCGTATTTCGGATATCTATTTTTTAGTTTAAGGTTTCCAGCATTTGCAATGTTTTTGCATTTGGAGATATTATTGAAGAATAAGGCTTTTTGTCCAGACTTTTCAATGGTTCAAACTGTGGTTTATTGTCACATGTACCTAAGCACAGTGGAATTCTCTTTTGCATACAATTCAGTGACAATCTTGCTAAACATTGGGCAAATCATACAAAGAATAAGTGTATCTAAGTATAAGATCGCAGGCTCGGCGATCGTTTCGCTGAACACCTCCACTCAGTCTGCCTCAACCTACCTGATTTCCCGGTTGATCAACTTTTAACTCCCCCTCCCATTCCCACACTGACCTTTCTGTCCTGGGCCTCCTCCATTGTCAGAGTGGGGCCCAGTGCAAATTGGAAGAAACGGCATCTCATATTTCTCTTGGGGCAGCTTGCACCCCAGCGGTGTGAACATTGACTTCTCGACCCGAAACATCACCCATTCCTTCTATCCAGAGATGCTGCCTGTCCCGCTGAGTTACTCCAGCATTTTGTATCTATCATCGGTGTAAACCAGCATCTGCAGTTCTTTCCTACACAAGATAGTAGATCGCACTGAATCAGTACACAAGAGTCGCCCGTGTTTAAGATGCATCTTGTATCCATAAAGTCTGAATTTTAAAATACTGTTAGAGTCTTAACTTGGTCATAAAGGTCCAAGCTCATCAATGAGCCTGGAATGCTTTTTATTTCTTATTGTCTGTCATAACAATTATTATCAGCCACAGCTTTATAATCAGATCAATCTCGAATGTACACAACTTAATATCAGACTTTTGCCTCAGAGTAACAACATCCACTGACTAATCTCTGGAGAGCACAGTGGTGCAGGCGGTAGAGCCTCTGCCTCGCAGCGCCGGACATCCAGGTTCGATCCTCACCTCGGGTGCTGTCTGTGTGGAGTTTGCATGTTCACCCTGTGAAACCGTGTGGCTTTCCCCCGAGTCCTCTCCCATTCCCTCCAACACCCCGAAAACATGCGGGATTGTAGATTAATTGTCCCTCTGTGATTAGGGAGTGGATGAGAAAGTGGGATAACATAGAACTAGCGTGAACGGGTGATCGATGGTTGACGTGGACTCGGTGGGCCGAAGGGCCTGTTTCCATCCTATATCACAAAACTAAACAGAATGTCAGCAGCATATAAATAACTATTTATAAATACAAAACATCGCTAAACATTATCCACTTTATCCTGATGGTTCGATTGTAAACATGTATAGGTTTTGTGATGACTGGATAGCTAGCACGCAACAGAGCTTTTCACTGTACCTCAGCATGTCTGACAATATCATACTAAACATCACTGAAATCATGTAAATAAACTAAACCTCACAAATCCTAACTCAGTTTCTCTCCTAACAGGCACTGCCTGGCCTGTTGAATTTTACAAACGTTTCCGATTTGATTCGAGACCCAGGTTCGATCCTGACCTCGGGTGCTGCCTGTTCGGAGTTCTCCCCGTGACCTGGGTGGGTTTTCTCCGGGTGCTCCGGTTTCCTCCCACACTCCAAAGACATACAGGTTTGCAGGATAATTGGCTTTGGTGTAATTACAAATTGCTTCTAAGATGGGCACAAAAATGCTGGAGTGACTCCGCAGGTCTGGCAGCATCTCTGGAGGAAAGGTTTGGGTGACGATTCGGGTCGAGACCCTTCTTCAGACTCGACCCAAAACGTCACCCATCCCTTCTCTCCAGAGATGCCGCCTGTCCCTCTGAGTTACTCCAGCATTTTGTCTTGCCATAGAGGGAGTACAGAGAAGGTTCATCAGACTGATTCCTGGGATGTCAGGACTTTCATATGAAGAAAGACTGGATAGACTCGGTTTGTACTCGCTAGAATTTAGAAGATTGAGGGGGGATCTTATAGAAACTTACAAAATTCTTAAGGGGTTGGACAGGCTAGATGCAGGAAGATTGTTCCCGATGTTGGGGAAGTCCAGAACAAGGGGTCACAGTTTAAGGATAAGGGGGGAAATCTTTTAGGACCGAGATGAGGAAAACATTTTCACACACAGAGAGTGGTGAGTCTCTGGAATTCTCTGCCACAGAGGGTAGTTGAGGCCAGTTCATTGGCTATATTTAAGAGGGAGTTAGATGTGGCCCTTGTGGTTAAAGGGATCAGGGGGTATGGAGAGAAGGCAGGTACAGGATACTGAGTTGGATGATCAGCCATGATCATATTGAATGGCGGTGCAGGCTTGAAGGGCTGAATGGCCTACTCCTGCACCTAATTTCTATGTTTCTATATTTCTATCTTCGGTTTAAACCAGCATCTGCAGTTCCTTCCTACACTGTAAATTGTCACCAGCGTGTTTAGGATAGTATTAGTATGCAGCGATCACTGGTTGGCACGGACTCGATGGGCCGAAGGGCCTATTTCCACGCTGCATCGCTAAACTAAACTAAACTTTAAAAAATCAGTCTGAATAATCGGGTCCCGACCCGAAACATTGCCTGTCCATTCCCTGACTCAATCCTGCCTGACCCGCTGAGTTCCTCCAGGACTCTGTGCCTTGCACCTTTCAATAGATGCTGAATATGCATGGCTAAAATATCTGCTGCATCAGGCATAATGCAGAGAGCAGCATCTCCCCCACATTTTATACTAATGATTGATAGCATTAACTTGTCGCCTCCGGTCCATTGGTAATTTTGTTTTTTTAAGAGGGTTTTAGGTCATTGCTTCCTGCACAGTTATTATGCTGCAATTTACAGGCTTCACTTAAAACCATCACCAGAGAAAACATATTTAAAGCTAAACTAGTTACAGAATAGAGAGGTCCTACATTAGCGACTTGGATTTCCAACCTGTTTCTTTGCTAATGTGTGGAAGTGGACAACACAAGGAACTGCAGGTGCTGGTTTGGCCAAAAAAGCCTCTACGTGCTGGAGTCATTCAGCGGGGATGGGGTCAGGCAGCATCTCTGGGGAGCATGGCGATGGATAGGCGCCGTTTCGGGTTGGGATCCGCCTTCACTCTCTACAAGTTGAGTTTGAGTTTAGTTTATTTTCACGTGTAACGAGGTACAGTGAAAAGCTTTTGTTGCGTGCTAACCAGTCAGCGGAAAGACAACACATAGATCATAGGGTGATACAGCATGGAAACAGGCCCAACTTGCCCACACCGGCCATTATATCCCAGCTACACTAGTCCCATCTGCCCGCATTTGGCCCATATCCCTCCAAACCTGAGCTATCCATGTATTTGTTTAACTGTTTCTTAAATGTTGCGATAGTCCTTGCCTCAATCACCTCCTCTGGCAGCTCTTTCCATAACCCCAACGACCTCTGTGTGAAAAAGTTACCCCTCAGATTCCTATTAAATCTTTTCCCCTTCACCTTACACCTATGTCCTTTGGCCATCGATTCCCCTACTCTGGGCAAGAGACTCTGTGCATCCACCCGATCTATTCCTCTCGTGATTTTGTACACCTCTATAAGATCATCCCATCATCCTCCTGCGCTCCAAGGAATAGAGTCCCAGCCTACTCAACCTCTCCCTATAGCTCAGACCCTCGAGTCCTGGCAATATCCTCATAATGCATGATTACAATCGAGCCATCCACAGTGTATGGATATATGATAAAGGGAATAACCTAATAAGAAATGTCGCTGTAGGAGTAGAGATGGAATAGAATGGAGCGATTGTAATTTGCCATTGAGGGAGTGCAGCGTAGGTTTACAAGGTTAATTCCCAGGAAGGTGGGACTGTCATATGCTGATAGAATGGAGCGGCTGGGCTTGTATACGCTGGAGTCAAGAAGGATGAGAGGATATCTTATTGAAACATATAAGATTATTAAGGTGTTTAAGAGGGAACTGCAGATGCTGGAGAATCGAAGGTTTCTCCAGCTTTTCTGTGTAACCTAAGATTATTAAGGGTTTGGACACGCTAGAGGCAGGAAGCATGTTCCCGATGTTGGGGGAGTCCAGAACCAGGGGCCACAGTTCAAGAATAAGGAGTAAGCCATTTAGAACGGAGATGAGGAAACACTTTTTCACACAGAGAGTTGTGAGTCTGTGGAATTCTCTGCCTCAGAGGGTGGTGGAGGCAGGTTCTCTGGATACTTTCAAGAGAGCTAGATAGGGCTCTTAAAGATAGCGGAGTCAGGGGATATGGGGAGAAGGCAGGAACGGGGTACTGATTATGGATGATCAGCCATGATCACATTGAATGGCGGTGCTGGCTTGAAGGGCCGAATGGCCTACTCCTGCACCTATTGTCTATTGTAATGCGTGATTGCAGACACACTTCAATGACCTGCATACAGAGCCGCTTGGGTTGGTCACCATTTTTGAACGGATGTTTAGAACAGTTTGTTCCTGATTCTTTTAAAGCCGTTTTTGTCCTTACGGTGTTGATGACTTCTTTAAGTGCTTTCCCAAAGTTAAAATGGGCCTTTCAAGGATTCACATCAATAGCCAAACCAGTGGAAAGCAAATATAATCTTACCACATACATTATATGGAGCTAATTAAAAAGCAGATCTGAATTTCCACAGTTTGAAAGAATGCTCTGAGTGCCTATTATATAGCTTTCCAAGATCCAATTAGCTCCTCACAGCTTTTAATGTCAAGAGGCCAACTTTGAGTTGGAATACGACGCAAATTCTTCACTCTGTTACCACAGCCCTGGCAACAAAAACGTACTTTGTATAACATGGTAGATTGTCATTGTAATCCATACGTTTCTATTGTGATCCTGTAACGGGTATAGCTTGGACCCAATAGCAACACAGAATCAGGCAGGTACAATTGGTCGTGAACTTTATAACGATACTGTAACACAGAGTAGTAACACAGGAATGGGTACACCGTACTCACACAGAGGCTCAGGATTGAGCGAGGGTTCCGAAGAGGGGCAGGCAGGAGACGTAGTCGGGGGTAGCGGAAGGTCCGGTAACCAGTAGCAATGTTACAAAATTTTGAGATTTAAAAAATCAAGTCTGCAATTTATCCCATCAGATAAAGCATAACAATAAGTTTAATTTGACACCTAATTCACTTTCATAGCTCAAGTAATAAAAAGGTTATGGCCATTTTCATACTCGGAAATTAACATCTTGTTCCCTATTGATTTTCTATGGACATAACAAAAAAGCTGTGATCGTGGACAGTCAAAAGCCCATAACCTTCTTAAAAATTAAGAGAACTGAATGAAATTTTCAGTTATCATAGATTGAACCATTCTGAAACAAATGTAAAATAATCTAACTTGGATGACCTGAAATTAAAGCATATAATTAGTTAGTTACACAAATCGGGCCCGAAACGTTGCCTATTTCCTTCGCTCCATAGATGCTGCTGCACCCACTGAGTTTCTCCAGCATTTTTGTGTACCTTCGAACATCCAGAAGCTGTTGTGCCATTTGTGATGAGAGGAGGCATTTAGGAGATGAGGAGGAATTTCTCTAGTCAGACGGTGGTGAATTTATTGGTCAAATTGAGATTGACAGATTCTTGATTGGGGTTATGTGTCAGGGGTTATGGAGAGAAGGCAGGAGAATGGGCTTGAGAGGGAAAGATAGATCCCAGGAATGAGTAGGTTAACATAGGATTAACGTTTGTCAGCACTGGGCCTGTACTCACTGGAGTTTAGGAAAATGAGGGGGACCTCATTGAAACATATAGAACAGTGAAAGGCATGGATAGAGTGGGTGTGGAGAGGATGTTTCCAATAGTGGGAGTGTTTAGGACGAGAGGTCATAGCCTCAGAATTAAAGGACGAATTAAAGAATGTTCTTTTAGGAAGGAGATGATGATACATTTCTTTAGTCAGAGGGTGGTGAATCTGTGAACTTCATTGCCACAGAAGGCTGTGGAGGCCAAGTCAGTGGATAATTTTAAGGCAGAGATAGATAGATTCTTGATTAGTACGGGTGTCAGAGGTCATGGGGAGAAAGCAGGGGAATGGGGTTGGGAGGGAGAGATAGATCAGCCGTGATTATATGACCCAATATACCTGATTGACCAAATGGCCTCATTCTACTCCTATCACTTATGCCCTTCTGATCCATGAGATCAGCCACGATTGAACGGTGGAGTAGACTCGATGGGCCGATTAGACTAATTCCTTCTCCTTAGACTTATGAATTAGTGGGATCGTGGAAATGTAGGAAGCGGTATTGATGTTTACAACAGGATCTAGATCAGTTGGGAAGGTGGGCCAAAGAATGACAAATGGGATTTATTCAATTCAATTCAATTTATTTGTCATTTGGACCCCTTGAGGTCCAAACGAAATGACGTTTCTGCAGCCATACATTACAAACAAATAGACCCAAGACACAACATAATTTACATAAACATCCATCACATCGCTGTGATGGAAGGCCCAAAAAACTTATCTCTCCACTGCACTCTCCCCCCCCCCCCCGATGTCAGAGTCAAAGTCAAAGCCCCCGGCTGGCGATGGCGATTGTCCCGCGGCCATTAAAGCCACGCCGGGTGATGCAAGGTCGCACACCGGGTTCTTGATGTTAGAGCCCCCGGCGTGCGCTCGCAGAGTCCCGCGGCCATTCCAAGCCGCGCGGGGCGGTGCTGTAAGGCCCCGCTCCAGGAGCTCTTCCCCAACAATTTAACCCCGACAATTGTGAGGTGTTGCACTTTGGTAGCTTCAAACCAAAGCCGGTCTTACAGAATAAACGGCAGAGAGGTAGAGGAGAGAGTTGCAGAACAGAGGGAAATTGGGAGTGCAGATGCATGGTTCCTTGAATGTGGTGTGTTAGATGAACAGGGTGGCGAAGAAGTCATTTGATACCCTTGCCTTCATTGGGAAGGTGCATTGGGTTGGAACATCATAGAAGTAGTTGGTGAGACCACACTTGGGGACCTGTGTGCAGTTCTGGTCACCCGGCCAATAGACAATAGACAATAGACAATAGGTGCAGGAGTAGGCCATTTGGCCCTTCGAGCCAGCACCGCCATTCAATGTGATCATGACTGATCATCCCCAATCAATACCCCGTTCCTGCCTTCTCCCCATATCCCCTGACTCCGCTATTTTTAAGAGCCCTGTCAAGCTCTCTCTTGAAAGCATCCAGAGAACCTGCCTCCACCGCCCTCTGAGGCAGAGAATTCCACAGACTCACCACTCTCTGTGAGAAAAAGTGTTTCCTCGTCTCCGTTCTAAATGGCCTACCCCTTATTCTTAAACTGTGGCCCCTGGTTCTGGACTCCCCCAACATCGGGAACATGTTTCCTGCCTCTAGCGTGTCCAAGCCCTTAGGGCCAGAGGAAGGATCTCATCAAGATGCCACGGGTGCAGAGGATATTTGCCAGGATGTACTGTATAGGTAGCTGAGGGGCGGCCATACTGAGATGTACAAGATCACGAGGGGCCTGCATTAAGTTAACGCTCATTCTTTTTCCCAGATTAATTTCAAGTTCAAGTTCAAGTTTACACTTATTGTCACATGCACCAATTGGCACAGTGAGATTTGCGTTACCATGCAGCCATTCAAATAAAAAAAAAATGAAATAAAATAAAAATAACATCACACGATAGGATTTAACATGAACATTCCCCCACAGCAGAATCAAAGTTTCCCACTGTGAGGGAAGGCAATAAAATTCAGTCATCTTCCTCTTTGTTCACCCGTGGTCAAGGCCTTTAAACCCTCCGCAGTCACCACTACAGACGGCCCGATGTTTCAGGCCCTCTTGCCGGGATGATCTGAACTCCGGCGTTAGAACGGATCGGAACACAATCGCGGCTTGGAGTTTCCGAATCGGCCACTTCCTACCGGAGACCGCGGCTTCCGAAGTCCACAGGCCGAGCTGGACAGAGATCCAACGCTGGCGACCCCCGGCAAGGCGTACCGGACCAGACCACCGCGATGTTAAAGTCAGTGTCGCCCGCGGCTAGAAGCTCCACAGACCACGGCTCCACGGTGTTAATCAGCAGGCCCAACACTCCGGAGCTCCAACACGGCGATCCCCGGCATGGCATCGTCCCGCTCCGCGATGGTAAATTAGTTCTGCGCCGCCGCCGCTGAAGCTCTGGCCGGTCTCTTAGACAATGAAAGAATGAATAAGTTTATTGGCCAAGTATGTTCACATACAAGGAATTTGCCTTGGTGCTCCGCTCACAAGTAACAACACGACACACAGTAAACCATTAAGAATAAAACATAAAACATTAAAACATTAAGAATAAAACATTATTGTTTAAACATGTGATTGAAATAAAATACCAGAGCAAAAGGAGGCTACAGACTTTTGGTTATTGAGTAGAGTTAAAAAAAGCTGTTTTTATGTCTGGCTGTGGCAGCTTTGATAGTCCGGAGTCGCCTTCCAGAGGGAAGTGATTCAAAGAGATTGTGGCCGGGGTGAGAGGGGTCAGAGATGATCTTACCCCCTCACTTCCTGGTCCTTGCAGTGTACAGTTCATCAATGGGGGAAAGGTTGCAGCCGACAACCTTATAATACCAGAGGGCATAGGCTTGGGGAGAGGTTTTAGTGGGGATCTTGGGGGGGACAATATTTTCACTTAGAGGGTAGTCCACATCTGGACTGTGTTGGCACAGGAATCTAGATAAGTTCTAGAAGATATAATAGCGACTTTTAGAAGACTTATGCACGGATGGATGCTTAGGAAGTGGATAGAGGGCTATGAGGCCCATTGAGATTAAACCAGTATGCTAATTTAGTCAGCGTGGAAATAGTAGGCCTTTGTCCATGCCGTGTAGCTTGATGCCGATCTGTAAAAAATCACATTGATTGTGTAACTTCTGATGAAAAGTAATTGATCCGAAACGTTGACTGTTTTTCTCACCACAGGCGTTACATGTTGAGCATTTATAGTAAGTAACAACTGTTTTTATTTCCTATCATGAGCTGAGTTTAAGAGTGAAAGCAGACTAAAGTGCTGGAGAAACTCAGCGGGTGCAGCAGCATCTATGGAGCGAAGGAGATAGGCAACGTTTCAGGCCAAAACCCTTCTTCACACTGAAGAAGAATGAGTGAAGAAGGGTTTCGGCCCGAAAGTTTCTCCAAGCATTTCTGTGTACCTTCGATTTTCCAGCATCTGCAGTTCCTTCTTAAACAAGTTTAAGAGTGACATCTGTCAAAATCTGATCGAACACCCTTCGTAGCCTCAGACTTAAAGGGCGCTCTTTCAGAAAGGAGATGAGGAGGAGCTTCTTTAGTCAGAGGGTAGTTAATCTGTGGATCTCTTTGCCACAGAGGGCTGTGGAGGCCAAGTCAGTGGATATTGTTAAGGCCGAGATGGACAAATTCTTGATTAGACTGGGTGTCAAGTGTTAACCATATAACCATATAACCATATAACAATTACAGCACGGAAACAGGCCATCTCGGCCCTACAAGTCCGTGCCGAACAATTTTTTTTCCCCCTTAGTCCCACCTGCCTGCACTCATACCATAACCCTCCATTCCCCTCTCATCCATATGCCTATCCAATTTATTTTTAAATGATACCAACGAACCTGCCTCCACCACTTCCACTGGAAGCTCATTCCACACCGCTACCACTCTCTGAGTAAAGAAGTTCCCCTCATCTTACCCCTAAACTTCTGTCCCTTAATTCTGAAGTCATGTCCTCTTGTTTGAATCTTCCCTATTCTCAAAGGGAAAAGCTTGTCCACATCAACTCTGTCTATCCCTCTCATCATTTTAAAGACCTCTATCAAGTCCCCCCTTAATCTTCTGCGCTCCAGAGAATAAAGACCTAACTTATTCAACCTATCTCTGTAACTTAGTTGTTGAATCAAAAGGTCATTAGTTTTTTGGTTATGGGGAGAAGGCAGGAAAATGGGATTGGGAGGCAGAGATCAGCCATGATTGAATGGCGGAGTGGACTCGATGGGCCGAATGGCCCAATTCTACTATAACTTGTGAACTTGTGAAAACCAGCCACATTTTTGAAACAGGAGTGTTGGATGTCACTCCAGTGAATGGGACTTGTGGTTCATAGTTTAATTGTCACAGAACATGAGAGGATCTATAATTGTGACTAATGTAGTTTGAATCCAATGGATGTGACAAGTGTGTCATCGACTGACTCTGTCGTTGTCAGGAGGATAAGAAGATATAAATTGTATTTTGACAGAAATTAAGGTCAGTTACTCAAAACTGTCTGAAACTAGGTGAAGTAGATGCTTCTCATGATGTGTGTAGATGTGAATATATGTGTGTGTGTGTGTGTGTGTGTGTGTGTGTGTGTGTGTGTGTGTGTGTGTGTGTGTGTGTGTGTGTGTGTGTGTGTGTGTGTGTGTGTGTGTGTGTGTGTGTATGTGTGTGTGTGTGTGTGTGTGTGTGTGTGTGTGTATGTGTGTGTGTGTGTGTGTGTGTGTGTGTGTGTGTATATATATGTGTGTGTGTGTATATATATATACGTGTGTGTGTGTATATGTGTGTGTGGGTATATATGTGTGTGTGTACACGTGTGTGTATATATGTGTGTGTGTGTGTGTGTATGCGTGTGTGTGTGTGTATATGTGTGTGTATATGTGTTTGTGTGTATATGTGTGTGTGTGTGTGTGTATATGTGTGTGTGTGTATGTGTGTGTGTGTATATATGTGTGTGCGTGTATATATATGTGTGTGTGTGTGAGTATATATGTGTGCGTGTGTGTGTGTATATATATATATAGTCACGAGTGTGTATATATGTGTGTGTGTGTGTGTATTTGTGTGTGTGTGTGAGTGTGTATATGTGTGGGACCACATCTGAAACATCTACTCTCCAGTCTCCACCTATTTATCTTCTCACTCAACAGTTTTTGGATAAAATAATGTTTTAACGTAGAATCATAATCTTTTCTTTGCTGATGTCCATTGAGCATACATCATGGAAATTTTTCATGTGTTCATAAATGACAGGGTCAGGATTAGGCCATTCGGCCCATCAAGTCTACTCCGCCATTCATTCATGGCTGATCTGCCTTTTCCTCTCAACCCCATTCTCCTGCCTTCTCCCCATAACCCCTGACACCCGCACTAATCAAAAATCTATAGGATCTCTGCATTAAAAATATCCACTGACTTGTGGCCTCCACAGCCGTCTGTGGCAATGAATTCCACAGATTCACCACCCTCTGACTAATAAAAATCCTCCTCATCTTCTTCCTGAATGAACGTCCTTTAATTCTGAGGCTTTAGCCTCTGGTCCTAGAGCCTCCTACTAGTGGAAGCATCCTCTCCACTTCCACTCTATCTATGCCTTTCACTATTTGGTAAGTTTCAATGGTGCCCCCTCATCCTTCTAAACTCCAGCGAGTACAGGCCCAGTGCCGACAAACGCTCATCCTATGTTAACCCACTCATTCCTGGGATAACTCTCGTATAGAAACTTACAAAATTCTTAGGGGGTTGGACAGGCTAGATGCAGGAAGATTGTTCCCGATGCTTGGGGAAGTCCAGAACAAGGGGTCACAGTTTAAGGATAAGGGGGAAATCTTTTAAGACCGAGATGAGAAAAACATTTTTTACACAGAGAGTGGTGAATCTCTGGAATTCTCTGTCACAGAAGGTAGTTGAGGCCACAGTTCATTGGCTATATTTAAGAGGGAGTTAGATGTGGCCCTTGTGGCTAAAGGGATCAGGGGGTATGGAGAGAAGGCAGGTACAGGATACTGAGTTGGATGATCAGCCATGATCATATTGAATGTCGGTGCAGGCACGAAGGGCCGAATGGCCTACTCCTGCACCTATTGTCTATGTTTCTATGTAAAACCTCCTCTGGACCCTCTCCAGTGGCAGCACACCCTTCCTCACATAAGGTGCCCAAAATTGCTCACAATTGTAAGTTCAGATGGCCATGAATACATTCCGTAGATGTCTCATCAATGTCTGTTAAGAATAGGACTTCACCCAACACAGCAGGGCCAGGGTATGGGGCCCCAGCTATCTGTCAAGTGTAGTTATTTGTCAATATTAGTCATCTACCTGGATGCTGTTGTCATTAACAAGGATGCACCTCCAAAGGACACTTCCATGGGCGCTCCGGTTTCCTCCCACACGCCGAAGATGTACAGATTTGTAAATTAATTGGCTTCTGTAAATTGCCCCTAGTGTGCGGGATAGAACTGGGCCTGCTTGGAGTGGATGTGGAGAGGATGTTTCCACTAGTGGGAGAGTCTAGGACCAGAGGGCACAGCCTCTTGAATTAAAGGATGTCCCTTTAGGAAGGAGGTGAGGAGGAATTTATTTTGTCAGAGGGTGGAATTCATTGCCACAGATGGATACTTTTAAGGCAGAGATAGATAGATTTTTGATTAGCAGGGGTTATGGGGAGAGGTTCAAGTTCAAGTGAGTTTATTGTCATGTGTCCCTGATAGGACAATGGGCAGGAGAATGGGATTGAGAGGGAAAGATAGATCAGCCATGATTGAATGGTGGAGTAGACTCAATGGGCCGAATGGCCTAATTTGCTCCTATCACTTATGCACGTAAGTAATAATAATAATAATAATAGTAATTTTATTTATAGAGCACTTTAAAAACAAACATAGCTGCAACAAAGTGCTGTACATCACTAATCATTGACAAAAAAAGTTAATACACACCAAAAATAACAATCAAAAGAAATAGTAGGAAAAGACATGTAAAATAAAGAAATATCAAAAACACCACAAACAGAAGCAACGTCTCAGTACAGGGTGATCACTGATCGGTGTGAATTCGGTGGGCTGAAGGGCCTGCTCCAAACTGTATCTCTAAAGTATAAAGTATCCTACACTTTCCAGTTTTCTCCCCGGGCTCCACCTTTAGCCCGTGAAACATTGATTGTGATCGCATCCACTGTCTCCATAATCATGGCCCCTGCACCACCAAACTCAGGAACAGCTTCTTCCCCTCTGTGCTCAGGCTTCTGAACGGTCCCTCCATAAGCTAGGGTACTGTCCAATTCACCTCTACCCCATTGCGGACATTGGACTTTGTCTCTGGAACTGATGCGCTACAATGCTGAGAACTATATTGTCCCTTGTGTGTGTGTGTAGGATAGTGTTAATGTGTGCGGGAATTGCTGGTGTGCATGGACCTGGTGGGCCGAAGGGCCTGTTTCCGTGCTGTATCTCTAAACTAAACTGGTGGTTAAAGGGCATAACTATGTGTAGTTGTGCAGGCAATTGTGCTGGGCGCACAGGATCCAGACTAGACTACATAATAAAGGACTTAGCGCTAAATGTGAGCAGAGAACCACCTCCAGCGCAAGGAGTCTATTACTAATTTAACACAACGCGGGCACAGTAGTTGAATATTGTTCCCTCCACCATAAATCCCTCCCCACGCATCGGTAATAGGTTTTGCCAAGGTAAATTAATAACATTGTAAATGTAAAATACGATGAATGTATCTGGAAACGGTGCTTAAAGAGCCTTCTCGGGTTATTTTAAATCCATTTTGAAAATGCTCAGATTACCGTAATTATAATATCTAATGCCCAAAACGAGGTCTTAAATTATATTGAGATAATAGTGCCTATTATACAACTTTAGTTTAGTTTAGTTTAGAGATACAGCGCGGAAACAGGCCCTTCAGCCCACCGAGTCCGCGCCGACCAGCGATCCCCGCACGCTAACATAATCCTACACGGGGGACAGTTTTTACATTCACACCAAGCCAATTAACCTACAAACCTGTACGTCTTTAGATTGTGGGAGATCTCGGAGAAAACCCATGCAGGTCATGGGGAGAACGTACAAACTCCGTACAGACGGGATCGAACCCAAGATGGGGAAGTCCAGGACAAGGGGTCACAGCTTAAGGATAAGGGGGAAATCCTTTAAAACCGAGATGAGGAGAACTTTTTTCACACAGAGAGTGGTGAATCTCTGAAACTCTCTGCCACAGAGGGTAGTTGAGGCCAGTTCATTGGCTATATTTAAGAGGGAGTTAGATGTGGCCCTTGTGGCCAAGGGGATCAGAGGGTATGGAGAGAAGGCAGGTACGGGATACTGAGTTGGATGATCAGCCATGATCATATTAAATGGCGGTGCAGGCTCGAAGGGCCGAATGGCCTACTCCTGCACCTAATTTCTATGTTTCTATGTTTCTATGTTTCTAACCCTTGGTATATTGTCTGTCTGTGTTCTAAATATTACTTGCACATTTGGAGTATGGGGAAACGCAATTTCAATCCAATTTATTTGAATTGAAAATAAAGTTTACTTTGAACTTTGAGTCTCTGCCGCTGAAAGAGGTGAAAGGCAGCAACTCTACCGCTGCCTGGACAACCAAATATCTCAGCTTAGAGAATCACCCATAGGGCAGAACACTGGGGAATGGTTCAGAATGGCTGCCACTGCCTTTGGATATTCATGGACACAGAATCAGTAGATTCACAGTAGAACATGATGGCAAATGGTATATATACAGCAAGAGAGCACAAAGTGCTCGAGAAAACTCCAGGCATAGACACAAAATGCTGGAGTAACTCAGCGGGACAGGCAGCATCTCTGGAGAAAGGGAATGGGTGACGTTTCGGGTCGAGACCCTTCTTCTGACTGAGAGTCAGGGGAGAGGGAGACACAGAGATAAGCAAGGGTAAGGCGTGAAAATGAGACATCAAAGGGGACTAATTCCACTATCCCACATTCAAATCCATTTCCTAACAATAGACAATAGGTGCAGGAGTAGGCCATTCGGCCCCTCGAGCAAGCACCACCATTCAATGTGATCATGGCTGATCATCCACAATCAGTACCCCGTTCCTGCCTTCTCCCCATATCCCTTGACTCCGCTATCTTTAAGAGCCCTATCAAGCTCTCTCTTGAAAAGCATCCAGAGAACCGGCCTCCACCGCCCTCCGAGAATTCCACAGACTCACAACTCTCTGTGAGAAAAAGTGTTTCCCTCGTCTCCGTTCTAAATGGCCTTCCCCTTATTCTTAAACTGCGGCCCCTGGTTCTGGACTCACATTTGGGGACAATTTACAGAGGGCTAATTAACCTACAAACCCGCACATCTTTGGGTTGTGTGTGTGGGGGAAACCGGAGCACCCGGAGGAAACCCACGAGGTCACAGGGAGGAAGGTGCAAACTCCAGACAAATAGCACGTGGGGTCAGGATTTGAACCGGGGTATCTGACGCTGTGAGGCAGCAGCTCTACAAGCCGCGCTACATGAACTCATTAACGATTTACATCAAGCCCCCATCTTGCATCAAGAGCTGACGTTTTACTTGACTGAACACCTCACATACAGAGGGCTGCCAAATCTGTACATTCCAACACATGCGCTTCACTGAATTGAGTCAGTGAATCAGGATGGCTTGAAAGTGACGAAGAAATGGCCCTTCAACGGGTACGTTTATTTGCTTTTCATCAAAGAGCTTAAAGAAAATAGAAATCGAACTTTCAAAGCTTTTATTCCGAATCAGTCTGACACTCATAACAAACTCTAAAGGTGATGTTTGGATTTGTGCTAACGGGTTAGCTGGCAATTGCAACTCGTTTTACAGCACGTCTGATTTCACTTGGCGATAAAAATTGGAAGGTTTGTGGGTTAATTGGCCCCTATACACTGTCTCTAGCCTGAAGAAAATGGGATAATAAATGACTAATACGAACGGGTGATCGATGGGCAGCATGGAATCGGTGGGCCGAATGGGCCTGTTACCATGCTGTGACTCAAAACTTTGCTGAACAAACGTTATACCCTTTATCATGTATCTGTATGCAGTGAATGGCTGGATTGTAATCGTGTATTGTCATTCCACTGACTGGTGGAGCCTGAAATCTGCAACATCCAGGTTCAGGAATAGCTACTTCCCCACAGCCATCCGGCTACTAAACTCAACTCATACTAAACTCTGAACATTAATAGCCCATTGCACTTGATCTGTTTATTTATATGTGTGTGTATATATTCATTCAATGATATATGGACACATTGACCTGTTCTGTATTCATGCCTACTATATTCTGTTGTGCTGAAGCAAAGCAAGAATTTCATTGTCCTATCTGGGACACATGACAATAAATTCTCTTGAATCTTGAATCTTGAATCTCGGTGAGAACGCAACAAAAGCTTTTCGCTGTACCTCAAGGAACTTCTTTAGTCAGAGGGTGGTGAATCTGTGGAACTCATTGCCACAGAGGGCTGTGGAGGCCAAGTCAGTGGATATTTTTAAGGCACAGGTGGACAAATTCTTGATTAGAACGGGTGTCAAGGGTTATGGGGAGAAGGCAGGAAAATGGGATTAGGAGGCAGAGATCAGCCATGATTGAATGGCATAGACTCGATGGGCCGAATGGCCTAATACGACTTTAACTTGAGAACCACGATGTCAATGAACAAAACTAATATTAAACATCACCAGTCATTAGTAGGAAGGAACTGCAGATGCTGGTTTAAAACAAAGATGGAGCAACTCAGCCGGTAAAACGGCATCTCTGGGGAATAGACCAGGTGACATTTGGGTCGAGACCCTTCTTCAGACTTTGAGTCTAAAGAAGGGTCTCGACCCAAAACGTCACCTGATCCTTCTATCAAAAGTAATTCATTGGAGGTTCATGTTGAGATTTAGCCAATTCCTTCTAAGCATAATCAGCTGAACATTGGCTGTGGACATATATTAGGTCACTCATAAGTTCATAAGTGATAGGAGCAGAATTAGGCCATTCGACCCCATCAAGTCTACTCCGCCAATTAGAACGGAGACGAGGAAACACTTTTTCTGTGGAATTCTCTGCCTCAGATGGCGGTGGAGGTAGGTTCTCTGGATGCTTTCAAGAGAGAGCTAGATAGGGCTCTTAAAAATAGCGGAGTCAGGGGATATGGGGAGAAGGCAGGAACGGGGTACTGATTGGGGATGATCAGCCATGATCACATTGAATGGTGGTGCTGGCTCGAAGGGCCGAATGGCCTACTCATGCACCTATTGTCTATTGTCTATTGCCATTCAATCATGGCTGATCTATCTCTCCTGCCTAATCCCATTCCCCTGCTCGCAGTGGTAGAGTTGCTGCCTTATAGCGAATGCAGTGCCGGAGACCCAGGTTCGATCCCGACTACGGGTGCTGTCTGTACGGAGTTTGTACGTTCTCCCCATGATCTGTGTGGGTTTTCTCCGAGATCTTCGGTTTCCTCCCACATTCCAAAGACGTACAGGTTTGTAAGTTAATTGGATTGGTATAAATGTTTAAAAAATTGTCCCTAGTGGGTGTAGGATAGTGTTAGTGCGCGGGAATCGCTGGTCGGCGCGGGCCCGGTGGGCCTGTTTCTGCGCTGTATCTCTAAACTAAACTAAATAACCCTTGAAGGTACACAAAAAAGCTGGAGAAACTCAGCGGGTGCAGCAGCATCTATGGAGCGAAGGAAATAGGCAACGTTTCGGGCCAAACCCTTCTTCAGACGTTGCCTATTTCCTTCGCTCCATACATGCTGCTGCACCCGCTGAGTTTCTCCAGCTTTTTTGTGTACCTTCGATTTTCCAGTATCTGCAGTTCCTTCTTCAATTCAATTCAATTCAATTTATTTGTCATTTGGACCCCTTGAGGTCCAAACGAAATGACGTTTCTGCAGCCATACATTACAAACAAATAGACCCGAGACACAACATAATTTACATAAACATCCATCACATCGCTGTGATGGAAGATCAAAAAAACTTATCTCTCCACTGCACTCTCCCCCCCCCGATGTCAGAGTCAAAGTCAAAGCCCCCGGCTGGCGATGGCGATTGTCCCGCGGCCATTAAAGCCACGCCGGGTGATGCAAGGTCGCACACCTGGTTCTTGATGTTGGAGCCCCCGGCGGGCACTCGCAGAGTCCCGCGGCCATTCCAAGCCACGCGGGGCGGTGCTGTGAGGCCCCGCTCCAGAAGTTCTTCGACCACGCAACTCGGGCGGGAGAAGTCGCCGTTGCGGGAGCCCTGAAAAGCGGTCTCCCTCCAGGGACCCGCGGGCTCCCGTGCCGCCGTCTGCCAGACCCGCAGTCGCAGCCTCCGAATCTCCGGAGGTCGGGCCGCAGCAGCGCTCCACCACCGCTCCGGACTCGGCCAGCTCCGCGGCGGTGAGGTGAGTCGTCGGCACCAGAGCCCCCGGTCTTCCTGTTGGAGGCCGCTCCTCGTTGCAGCCCCAACGACAACGGAGACCCGACAAAGAAAAGGTCGGGTCTCCCGTGCAGGGAGAGATTAAAAGTTACCCCCTCCCCACACCCCCACCCCCCCCCCACACACCCCCCAACAAAAAATAACAAAAACTACATAAAAACATAGACAAAAAAATAATAAAAACGCAGACGGGCTGCAGAGGCCGCTGCTGATGAGAGTCGCGCCGCCTACTCACTAAACACTAAATAACCCTTGACACCCGCATCACACCTCATTGCAACCTGACATATTTTGAAACCTACTTTCGTCCAAAAATTCACACAGGAAATTATCCTTTTAGCACATTTGAAGACTTTTGATCATCTTCACAAAGTTGAGGAAGATTTTAATTTCTCTGCAGCCAGAAAACAAAAAAAAAAATCTTCGACGGTGTGAAAATAGTTACCACAAAATGATCTTATTCGTCAATGTTCTGAATGCAATGCATGTAATATCTATGTTAATTTTTGAGATCATATTAAGTAAGAATATATTGAACAAAATGCATACATCAGTGACAGTGGTCTGAAAATAACCCAAGGTCCAACAATCCTTGCATATTCCGTTAGTCAATTTGTGAAGTGTTTTAACAATGGATTGCTGGATTCATGCAGATTTTAATCCCTGTGCTGTTTTGTTCGTTGAGGCGATATGTGACACTGTCACATATTTATTATGCTGATAAACCTTCATTGAAAAACATTGTCACTTATGAAAAGCAGAAAACCATTAGGTACAAAAAAACAGCAGAGACAAAGAATTGCAGAGGCTGGTTTACACAAGAGATTGACACTAAATGCTGGAGTAACTCAGCGGGTCAGGCAGCATCTCTGGAGAGAAGGAATGGGTGACGAGAGGAATAGATTGGAGCACAGGGTAGGCATAGAGTTGATGGCAAGACCCATAACTGAAGGATCTTGGAGTACAAGTCCATAGTTCCCTGAAAGTGACAACGCAGGTAGATATAGCAGCAAAGCAGAAATTGCCTGCCTGTATTGGTCAGGACACTCCGAATCAGGAAGCTATGATGCACTTCTGTAAGACTATGCTTAGGCCACTTGTGGTGCATCACGCGCAGTCCTGTTTAGAAAGACTATAAATGTTATTTATTGTATAAGCGGTGGTTGCTGATGGGGAGTGTAGAGGAGTTTAAAGCGAGCATGTTTGAGGTGTTGTACTTTGGGAAGTCAAATGTAAGGGGAAGGTAAATGTTGATGGCAAAACTCATCACAACATTGATGTACAGAGGGATCTTGTAGTCCAAGTGCATAGTTCCCTGAAAGAGGCAACACAGGCAGATACAGTACTAAAGCAGGAAGATGGTGTGCCAGCCCTAAGGTCATAAGAACATAAGGAATAGGAGTAGAATTAGGCCATTCAGCCTCTCAAGTCAACTCCACCATTCAATCATGGCTGATCTATCTCCCCCTCCCAACCCCATTCTCCAGCCTTCTCCCCATAACCTCTGACACCCGTACTAATCAAGAATCTATCTCTGCCTCAAAAATATCCACTGACTCAGCTTCGACAGCCTTCAGTGGCAAAGAATTCCACAGATTCACCACCCTCGTTGGTTTACATAGAAACATAGAAAACAGGTGCAGGAGTAGGCCATTCGGCCCTTCGAGCCTGCACCGCCATTCAATATGATCATGGCTGATCATCCAACTCAGTATCCTGTACCTGCCTTCTCTCCATACCCCCTGATCCCTTTAGGCACAAGGGCCACATCTAACTCCCTCTTAAATATAGCCAATGAACTGTGGCCTCAACTACCTTCTGTGGCAGAGAATTTAGTTAAGTTTAGTTTGGAGATACAGCGTGGAAACAGGCCGTTCGGCCCACCGCGTCCGTGCTGACCAGCGATCCCCGCACATTAACACTATCCCATTCACACTGAGGACAATTTTACATTTATACCAGGCCAATTAACCTACAAACCTGTACATCTTTGGAGTGTGGGAGGAAACTGAAGATCTCGGAGAAAACCCACGCAGGGAGAACATAAAAAACTCCGTACAGTCAGCACCCAAAGTCAGGATCGAACCCGGGTCTCTGGCGCTGCAAGCGCTGGAAAGGCAGCAACTCTGCCGATGCACCACCATGCCGCCCTGACTAAAGACATTTCTCCTCATCTCCTTCCTAAAAGAACGTCCTTTAATTCTGAGGCTATGACCCCTAGTCCGAGACTCTCCCACTGGTGGAAACATTCATTGGGCGGGGCATTGAATCAGGAAGTCAAGATGCAGTTCTATAAGGACCCGAAACGTCACGTATCCATGTTCTCCAGAGATGCTGCCTGACCCGCTGAGTTACTCCTGCACTCTGTGAAACGTCACCTATCCATGTTCTCCACAGATGCTGCCTGACCCGCTGAGTTACTCCTGCACTCTGTGAAACGTCACGTATCCATGTTCTCCACAGATGCTGCCTGACCCGCTGAATTACTCCTGCGCTCTGTGTGTTTTTTTTTGCTCCTTGATTTTGTTGCTCACTCAGCCAACATCACTCCCCTATCAAGACCAATCCATGCACTCATGTTCTAAAAGGCAGCAGCGACTCTAAGGCTTTATGGTCCAAGACTCTGATGAATTTACGCCTCTGATGCTCGGATGGGTTTTTGGAAAGAACTGGATGCTTCCCGCAAGATTATTATCATTTATTATCAATCAGGGAATGGTAATGAGATCATTAGTGAGACATAATTTTGGTTGCTATCGTTAGTCAAGAGACGGCGCGTGGGCTGATTAACTCAGATAAATTAACATACATCCACGTTAAAGTTACAGTCTTGGGGTCAGGCAGCACGGAGACAGGCCCCTTCAGCCCCCACTTGCCCAAGATGTCCCTCGTGTGTGTGGGATTGTGTTAATGTGCGGGGATCGCTGGTGGGTGTGGACTCGGTGGGCCGAAGGGACTGTTTCCACGCTGTATCTCTAAACTAAACTAAACTACATAAAACTGCAAAGAAAAAAACAATCTCCACAATCTGCTGTTGCTGGAGCTCGGAGTCAGTCAGCAACCAGGTCAGCTTCCGATGTTACCGTCCACAGGGCCCACGGCCGAAGCCTCACGTATGCGCGCGTGCGGCCACCGAGATATTGTGTCCCCCCCATGTTTTGATAGCGATTTCCGTGCCTGATTGTATGGCTGCATGGGAACTCATTGCACTGTATCTTAATTGGTGCATGTGACAAATAAATGTGAACCTTGAACCTTGAACCTTGTTGTTCTCTGACTGGATTCACTGCCCTCCTGGTTAATTATTACTGATTGTGGGCCTCGTTGTCACCTTCCCCTCAGCTAACAATGATCCCAGTCTACATTTCCTTGATTTTCGTCCCCTTTGATCTGTCATTTTCGCACCTTGCTCTTCCATATCTCTACGTGTCCCGCTCCCCTGACTCTCAGTCTGAAGCAGGGTCACGACCTGAAACGTCACCCATTCCTTCTCTCCAGAGATGCTGGCGGTCCCGCTGAGTCACTCCAGCATTCTGTGTCTTCTATCTTGGGTGTAAACCAGCATCTGCCGGTCCTTCCGACACAGTGGTTATCCACTCAGATCCCTTTCCACTAATGCTCTATGCCATGATGCTGTTGAAATAAATTACGTTACAGTGTCCAGACACAGAGGAGCCATTATTTTATGGTTACACAAAAAAGCTGGAGAAACTCAGCGGGTGCAGCAGCATCTATGGAGCGAAGATAGATGCTGCTGCACCCGCTGAGTTTCTCCAGCTTTTTTGTGTAACCTTCGATTCTCCAGCATCTGCAGTTCCCTCTTAAACAGCCATTATTTTATGATGCCTCTTTGTCTCACTTGACCCCGTGACCAGTTGTGACGTTAAGGTTCTGCTCCGTCTGAACTGATTCATCAGCTATCTTGGAAATAGATTCAACTGGCACCCAAACTCTGTCCGATTACCGAGAATCTGATGTCCTGTTCACCCGCTTCAAGGCTGCTGTTGTTGTTTAGTTTAGTTCAGAGATACAGCTTGGAAACAGGTCCTTCGGCCCACCGGATCCGCGCCGACCAGCGATCCCCGCGCATTAACACTATCCTACACACACACACTGGGGACAATTTATACTTGTACATAGCCAATTAGCCCACAAACCTGTACGTCTGTGGAGTGCGGGAGGAAACCGAAGATCTCGGTGAAACCCCGCGCAGGTCACGGGGAGAATGTACAAACTCCGTGCGGACAGCGCCCGTGGTCGGGATCGTACCCGGGTCTCCGGGTTCTTAAGGGGTTGGACAGGCTAGATGCAGGAAGATTGTTCCCGATGTTAGGGAAGTCCAGAACAAGGGGTCACAGTTTAAGGGTAAGGGGGAAATCCTTTAAAACCGAGATGAGAAGAACTTTTTTCACACAGAGAGTGGTGAATCTCTGGAACTCTCTGCCACAGAGGGTAGTTGAGGCCAGTTCATTGGCTATATTTAAGAGGGAGTTAGATGTGGCCCTTGTGGCTAAGGGGATTAGGGGGTATGGAGAGAAGGCAGGTACGGGATACTGAGTTGGATGATCAGCCATGATCATATTGAATGGCGGTGCAGGCTCGAAGGGCCGAATGGCCTACTCCTGCACCTAATTTCTATGTTTCTATGTTTCTATGTAAGGCAGCAACTCTGCCGCTGAGCCACCGTTCCACCACGATGTATTTGTTTTTCCTGACAGGCAGGAAGACAAACAAGAGCAAGTAGTACACCTTGTCAAAGCATCGATGTGCCGTGTCAAAGCCATCGCATCTGTTTCTATGGAAACCCAGTGGAACACACAGTAGGTAGCTGACAGTAAGGGGCATTTGACATACATTCATCTGAAGCTGTCCTGGCGGGGGGGGGAGGGGGCAAGGAAATATTGTGATCACAGCCAAAGCAACCACACAGAATGGAATCAATAGTCAGAGAGTCTCACGACACGGAAACAGACCCTTGGCCCCAACTTGCCCAGGCCGACCCAGATGTCCCATCTACGCTAGTCCTGCCTGCTCACATTTGGCCCATCTCCCTCTAAACCAAGGGTTCCCAACCTGGGGTAAATTTCACCAAACCAGAGGGTAAATATATTGATCCTGGATCCTGTACATATTTTTTCTCATTGACTGACGGTGTTTGGTTCTGGTATACCGACCGGTATCTGTTCATCATTAGTCGTTCATAAATAAGTGAAATAACATTGCAATGTGCTATTAAAGTTGCCAGGGTGTAAATGGGACAAAAAAGGTTGGGAACTCCTGGTCTAAACCTGCCCTGTCTATGTACCCATCCAAATGGCTTAATGATAGCGGAGTCAGGGGATATGGGGAGAAGGCAGGAACGGGGTACTGATTGGGGATAATCAGCCATGATCATGTTGAATGGCGGTGCTCATTGCCAAGTTTGGCAGAGGTTGGCACATTGCGACCTAATTCAAGACCTCTGCCAAGTTTGCCCTTAACTCATACTCGCAGCATGGTCGTCATCAGGTTGTACGTAGGTCATAGGTAGGTTGTGATGCTAGTCGTAGGTACTCGTGGCATCAAGTAGGTCGGGGCGTTTTTCTAGCCTGATGAAAAATCCACAAGTAACAAAGGTCGTGAATTAGGTCTTGAAACTGGGACAGGCCCTTTATCCTGTATCTGTACACTGTAAATGGTTCGATTGTAATCATGTATTGCCTTTCCGCTGACTGGTTAGCACACAACAAAAGCTTTTCACTGTACCTCAGTACACGTGACAATAAACTAAACTGGAACTGAAAGTGAAACCTTATCTATTCCCGTCATGATCTGATAAGATCAGTCCACATCCTCTTGCGCTCCAGGTCCTAGGCTGGATTCATTCACAATAGCAGGGGGAGGGGGGTGTGGGGGGAAGTGGGGAGAGGGGGGGGGGGGGGGGGGGGGGGGGGGGGGGGGTGGGGGGGGTGGGGGGGGGGGGGTGGGGGAGTAGTGAGGGGGGGGGGGGGGGGGGGGGGGGGAGTGTGGGAAATCCCGCTTACTGTAGAAAAATCTTAGATATCCCAAAATGGAAAACCTCAAGTTGGGAGCAGATGCGGGGGAGACGGGAAGTTGAGAGTTGGAGATGGCGTCTTTGCAAGAGGCTGAGTGGTAGGTGTTGCAGTCAAGGTAGCTGTAGATGTCAGTGGGTTTATAGCAGATGTTAATCGATAGTCTGTCCAGAGATGGTGCCTGTACCGCTGAGTTACTCCAGCAGTTTGTGTCTATCTTCAGTGTAAACAAGCATCTGCAGTTCCTTCTTACACAAAGGCTGCAGGTGCTGGTTTTCTTGCTCTTAGGGTGAACGGAATCAAGGGATATGGGGAGAACGGGGGTACTGATTTTGGGTGATCAGCCATGATCATATTGAATGACGGTGCGGGCTTGGAGGAGGATGGGGGGGGCGATCGTCCAGAGGTGTATAAAATCATGAAAGGAATAGTTTTGGGTCGACATTAGTCACTTGCCCAGTGTAGGGGATTCGAGAACCAGAGGGCATAGGCTTAAGGTGAGGAGATGGGGGTGGGGGGGATTTAATAGGAACCTGAGGGGTAACATTTTTACACAGAGGCTAGTGGGTGTGTGGAACGAGCTGCCGGAGGAGGTAGCTGTGGCGGGGATTATCAAAACATTTAAGAGCCATTTAGGCAAGTACATGGATATGATCTGTTCAGAGGGATATGGGCCAAATGCACGCGGGTAGGACAAGTGTAGATGGGGTATGCTGGTCGGTGCGGGCAAGTTGGGCCGAAGGGCCTGTTTCCATGATGTATGGTTCAATAATCATTTTTAACTCCAAAACGATTTGGACGAGATCTGAGCTGGCAAAGTTCAGATGCTGTTCCATCGTCTATATCTCTCGTTTCCCTCTCCCATGAAGAAGGATCCCGACTCCAAACATCAGCCATTCCTTCTCTCCCAAGATGTTGCCGGTCCCGCTGAGTTACTCCTGCATTTTGTGTCCATCTTCCATTATTACACTCTATGTTTTGACAGTATAAATGTGCTGAACTTTCGACAATCCCCTGGCATTTATTAATTCATTTATTCATACAAACAATGATCCTTATTTGAATAAGGTTTAGAAGCCTATAGTGAACAGATAGTAAACCTGGGGATGTGGTTGGCCTTTTGCCCAGCTTTCATTTGCCAATAAACCTTGTCAGTCTTTTGCAATTGTGAAGTGTATTGGGCATGGCTCCTCTTAATACTGTCAAAGCTCAAAAAGCTAAATGATGTTTAGTTTGGCTTCGTTGAGAGATACAGCGCGGAAACTAGCCCTTCGGCCAACCGAGTCTGCACCGACCAGCCATCCCTGCACACTAACACTATCCTACACACACTAGGGCCAATTTACAATTAAACCAATTAGCCTGCAAACCTGTACGTCTTTGGAGTGTGGGAGGAAACCGGAGCACCCAGAGAAAACGCACGTGGGTTAGAATAGAATAGAATAGAATAGTTTCTTTATTGTCATTGTAACATGGACCATGTACAACGAAATTTAAAATGTCAGCCAGTCAGTGCAGCATTCAAACATTTCTAAAAGCTAACGATACATACACGGTAAAATAATAAAGATAAACAACTAAATAAATATCACGAACACAGCACGCATGCACACCCAACCCTCCATCCTTCTGTCGATTTCACAGTTACCACAGTCCCTTAGTCTGTATCGCCCCTGCGTTCCTTGGCGGCTACATTTAGTGCCTTTATAGCAGTGGGGTAAAAACTGTTTTTGAGTCTGTTTGTCCTTGTCCTTGTAGATCTGTACCGTCTGCCTGACGGCAACAGTTCAAACAGGGAGTGTCCGGGGTGGGAAATGTCCTTTATGATATTCTGGTTTTTTTTGGTGCAGCGGGAACTGTGTAAGTCCTCCAAGGTAAGGAGATGGGGAGAACGTGCAAACTCCGTAAAGACAGCACCCGTGGTCGTGATCGAGCGGGGCCACAGTTTAAGGATAAGGGGGAAATCTTTTAGGACTGAGATGAGAAAAACATTTTTCACACAGAGAGTGATGAATCTCTGGAATTCTCTGCCACAGAAGGTAGTTGAGGCCACAGTTCATTGGCTATATTTAAGAGGAAGTTAGATGTCTGAAGAAGGGTTTCGGCCCGAAACGTTGCCTATTTCCTTCGCTCCATAGATGCTGCTGCGCCCGCTGAGTTTCTCCAGCAATTTTGTGTACCTTAGATGTGGCCCTTGTGGCTAAAGGGATCAGGGGGCATAGAGAGAAGGCAGGTACAGGATACTGAGTTGGATGATCAGCCATGATCATATTGAATGGCTGTGCAGGCTCGAAGGGCCGAATGGCCTACTCCTGCACCTATTTTCTATGTTTCTATGAACCCGAGTCCCTGGCGCAGTGAGGCAGCAACTCTACCGCTGCACCACCGTGCCGCCCTGTGTTCCATGGGCTGGGCTTAGTTACATAGTTCAGCATTTTAATGGGCCTCGAAGTCTGCTGTGGAGTCAACAGATACTTCCTTCTCCACAATGCACTGCCAGATGGTTTAGTGCGTGGGACTTGTCATTGGCTAGCTCAATTATTAATCTGTGAATGTGGAACCAGAGGAGAATCAGTAAAAGCTTATTCTTCCGTTTCAATTTAATTACATTTGATGTCCCCAAATGATCTATCATTAGGGCGGCACGCTGGCTCAGCGCTACAGTTGCTGCCTCAGAGCGTCAGAGACCCGGGTTCATTCCGAAGGGCCTGTTTCCGTGCTGTATCTCTAAACTAAATCTAAGCATTACAATCAGCGTACAGATGCAACTATTTTTTTAAATCAAAATCTTTTTTATTTAGTTTTCAGGACATAACAAAGTGCAAAGTTGTCTATTTGTTACAGACGGAGTGTACGAAAAGAATAAATAAAAAACAACTTATGCTAACATATAGCAAGACAATGACAATAAAAGAAAAATGAGATACCAAAAATAATCCCCAGTCACTGCCAGTGAGTATATGCAAATATTAGCTTGTCACAACAATAATCCACGATAAATGAATGGGTAGACTGTTAAGCTGGTAAACTGTGCTTACTGATCAACATTTATAAAGTCTGGATTGCATACAACAGATACAACTATTGTCCAACCATCTGCCAATCAACCCCCCTCCCCCCCTCCTACCCGTATCCACCTATCACTTGCCGTTCTTTGCTTCGGTGTGGCGCCACCTTGTGGCAGCGGCTCGACTGCAGTCCATCTGCGTTTTCTTTCTTTTTGTCCTGTTAGATGTATGTTTTTGGTTTTAATTTTACTTTGTATTTAGCTGTGTATATGTGTGGGGGGGGGGAACTTTTGAATCTCTTCCCTGCACGGGGAAGCGACCTTTTCCCTGTCGAGTCTCCGTTGTCGTTGGGGCCTAACATCGTGGAGCCGGCGGCCTCCGACCGGAATCGACCTGGGGCTCCAGTCGTCCAGCCTGCAGACTCACCATCGCGGAGATGGCTGACTTCATCGTGAGGAGCGCTGTGGTGGCGCGCGGCTGCGACATGACTTCGGAGCTTCGGAGGCTCCGGCTGCAGGCCCGGTGGACGGTCACATCAGGAGCTCGCGGGTCCCTGGTGGGAGGCCGCTTTTCGGAGCTCCCGCAATGGCAACTTTGCCCGCCCGAATCGAAGGGTTTAAATTGACCCAGCGCAGGGCCTTACATCGCCCGGCGCGGATTAAACGGCCGCGGGACGTACCACCACCCGCCGGGGTTTTGAACATCAAGAGCCTCGATCAGCTCGATGCAACAGTTTGACTGCTTGACTGTGGGAGAAGAATAACGAACTGAGAACAGGGAAGAGATAAGACTTTTGCCTTCCATCACAGTGAGGAGGTGTTTGGAGATTCACTGTGATGGATGTTTGTGTGGAGTTGTGTTAATTGTGTGTTTTGGTTTTTTTTTGCTGTTATGACTGCAGGAACAAAATTTCGTTTGAACCTTGTATGTTTAAATGACAATAAATGGCATTCTATTCTATTCTATTCCTGAGCCCTCGTTCCAGCTTTCTCCGCCCCCCCCCCCCCCTCCACCATTCCCCACCACCCTCTCAGCCTGAAAGGAAAACCGTCACCTATCCATGTTCTCCACAGATGCTGCCTGACCCACTGAGTAACTTCAGCACTTTGTGTCTTTTTCCTGCTTCTTCTCTCTGTTAGTTAATTGTTCTACTGGAGTGAACTAGGAGGCCATGTGTGAGATTTTCCCTACTAACTCTCTCAACGTGGCCATCTAAAATTATTCTAAATGTTCATTTCACGTCACATAATAACCTTTTTGATGCTCTCCGAACTAATTTTACTAAATTCCATTTATTTCCTTTGATCTTTATTTCTTGGCTTACTTTGAAGTATTCGGCTGGATATTATTTTTTATTTTTGTGCATCTCTTCCTGGCAAGGCAGTCCTTTAGCATCAAGGATGATGTATCTACTGTACTTCAGTGGGGTGTGAGAAGGCTGGTGAAGCTAGAATGGAATGCTTTAAGTCCCTGTCCCACTGTACAAGGTAATTCAAGAGGTCTCCCGAGTTTAACAAAATATCAAACTCATGGTAAGTACGTAGAATGTACGTCGGAGATCGGGACGTCTCTTAGCGGCTCGTAACGCTAACGGCAGGTACTCCGGAAACACGGTAAGCTCGTGAAGACTCGTGAAGTTTTTTCAACTGTGAAAAATGTCCACGAGAGCCCCGAGTTCCTACGAACGGCCATTACCGTAATTCTCCGAGTTCGAATCAGGGGAAACTCGGGAGAACTCTTGAATTACCTCGTACAGTGGGACAGGGGCATCAAGGGGTGGGAGAGTAGTTAGTTTTGAAAGCAGGTGTCTTTTCACAAGGTTTTCAATGTATCTTAGTTTGGTTTAGAGATACAGCGTGGAAGCAGGCCCTTCGGCCCACCTCGTCCGCATTGACTAGCGATCCCCACGCATTAACACAAGCCTACACACACTAGGGACAATTTACACTGATAACAAGAATACAATCCCAAGCCAATTAACCCACCAACCTGTACGTCTTTGGAGTGTGGGAGGAAACCGAAGATCTCTGAGAAAACCCACGCAGGTCACGGGGAGAACGTACAAACTCCGCACAGACAGCACCTGTAGTCGGGATCGAACTCAGGACTTTGGCGCTGCAAGCGCTGTAAGGCAGCAACTCTACCGCAGCGCCACCGTGCCTGCCCTGCTTTCTCAACACCACTTTCTAAACAACCACCTCCACACCATGAAAGGAATCTACAAGAGTCACAGCCTCAGAAAGGCAGCCAGCATCATCAGAGTTCCCGAAAGCAGGAGGAAAATGAGAGCATGTCGGTAATTTGGGCCGAAGGGTCTATCTCCATGTTGTACGACTCTATGACTCTCTGATGTCAAACACTAACTGAACTATGAAACTACAAACTGTCGTGGTCGGCTCTAAGGACTTTGGACTTTTTGCAATAATATTATTTTATTTCAGTTTATTGATTTTTTAGTTTAACTATGAGTACCGTGTTTGCAGGCCTGTTATGTTGATAAGCCTATATGACAATTAAACACACTTGACTTTTAATTTGGTTTAGTTTAGAGATACAGCATGTAAACAGGCCCTTCACACCCGCACCGACCATCGATCACCCGGTCATATTAGTTCTCATTTATTTCACTTTCTCTACACGCTACAAACCTGCGGGTCTTTGGGATGTGGGAGGAAACTGGAGCGTCCGGAGAAAATCCACACGATGACAGGGAGAACATGCAAACTCCACACAGACAGCACCCGTCGTCAGGATCGAACCCGAGTCAGATTCAGATTCAGATTCAACTTTAATTGTCATTGTCAGTGTACAGTACAGAGACAACGAAATGCATTTAGCATCTCCCTGGAAGAGCGACATAGCATATGATTTGAATAAATATTCACATTAGCATATATACAGACATAGGGTTTTTCCTGTGGGAGGAGTGTCCGGGGGGGGGTGGTGATTGGCAGTCACCGAGGTACGTTGTTGAGTAGAGTGACAGCCGCCGGGAAGAAGCTGTTCCTGGACCTGCTGGTCCGGCAACGGAGAGACCTGTAGCGCCTCCCGGATGGTAGGAGGGTAAACAGTCCATGGTTGGGGTGAGAGCAGTCCTTGGCGATGCTGAGCGCCCTCCGCAGACAACACTTGCTTTGGACAGACTCAATGGAGGGGAGCGAGGAACCAGTGATGCGTTGGGCGCTGTCTCAGGCGCTGTAAGGCAGCAGCTCTACCAGCTGTGCCACCGTGCCGCCCATAGTCTTGTTTTGACTTGAAATACTCTTCTTTGACTTTGAGCTGTGAGATGTCAGAGATTCCACAAGAGTCGGTGAGGATATCACATTTTTTTCCAAGAAGGCTCAGAAAAAAAATATCTTCAAATTATTTTTTCTCTCTGCCTCCGGAGACAATATCCAGCTTTCATCAAGTGAAGGTTTCGTGAAACGGTTTGAGGCCAATGCAGTATTATTGAAGCATTCACTTACAATAGGCGGGCACAAAATGCTGGAGTAACTCAGCTGGTCAGGCAGCATCACGGGAGAGAAAGGATGGGTGAAGTTTCGAGTCGGGACCCTTCCTCAGACTGAAGATGTCTGCTGTAGGGTCCTGGCCTGAAACGTCACCCATCCTTTCTCTCCGGAGGTGCTGCCTGACCAGCTGAGTTACTCCAGCACTGTACCTCTATTCAGTTACAAAGGTTTGCTGTTGGATGAGGTGAGGAATACAGACTCGAGCAGACAGACAGCATCTCTGGAGAAAAGGAAATGGTGACGTTTCGGGTCGAGACCCTTCCGCAGACTGAGAGTCAGGGGAGTGGGAAACGAGAGCCGATATCGATGGCCAGGAAATCGTGGAGCCCACAATGGTCCATTGTTGGCTGTGGAAGAGCTGATAAGGAGGAGCACTGTTTAGTTTAGTTTAGGGATACAGCGCGGAAACAGGCCCTTCGGCCCACCAAGTCCAAACTCGTACAGCGATCCCCGCTCATTAACACTATCCTCCACGCACCAGGGACAATTTTTACATTTACACCAGGCCAATTAACCTACAAACCTGTACGTCTTTGGAGTGTGGGAGGAAACCAAAGATCTCGGAGAAAACCCACGCAGGTCACGGGGAGAAGGTACAAACTCCGTACAGGCAGCGCCCGTAGTCAGGATTGAACCCGGGGTCTCGGGCGCTGTGAGGCAGCAACTCTACCGCTGCGCCACCGTGCCATTGTTATGGACACAGCTATAATAATACATTTGTGTTAGCGTGCACCTCCTGAAGTGGATGGTTTAACATTCGGGTCACCCTCCTGGGCCATTGTCATGTACAAATGTTCATTTAAGCAAACAGCCATGTGATAATGAGCGTCATTTTCCTGTCCATGTAATATATTGTGTTTTAATGGTCCTATTTTTTAATCAGTTTCTGTTTAAACTGCAGAGTAAATTGATCCAGTCTCTGCTCATTGTTCACCACTGCTGTAATTTGAATTGGCCCTGTAGATTTTTCCTGAACCCGTCTAATGCACAGCCAGTTAATGACCAAATCATCTGCTTTTAGACAAAGGCATAGAGCAGTATAGCACAGTATAGCGCAGTGGGTGGTAGAACCACTGCCTCACAACGCCAGAAACCCGGGTCCGATCCAGACTACGGGTGATGTCTATACAGAGTTTGCACGTTCTCCCCGTGACCTGTGTGGGTTTTTTTCCCGTGATCTTCGGTTTCCTCCCACACTCCAAAGACGTACTGGTTTGTAGGTTAATTGGGTTGGGATAAATGTAAATTATCCCCAGTGTGTATAGGATAGTGATCATTTAGTTTATTTTCGTTTAGTTTAGAGATACAGCGCGGAAACAGGCGCTACGACCACACCGACCAGCGATCCCCGAACATTAACACTACCCTACACTTACTATTGACAACTTACACCTATACCAAGCCGGTTAACCTACATACCTGTACGTCTTTGGAGTGTGGGAGGAAATTGAAAATCTTAGAGAAAACCCAGGGAGAACACACAAAGTCCGCGCAGACAGCACCCGTGGTTGGGTATCGAACCCAGGTCTCTGGCAACTCAAGCGCTGTATGGCAGCAACTCTACCGCTGCGCCACCGGGCCGCCTAATGTGCGGGGACAAAGAGCAATCCAACCAAGACCTCAACGGTGGAACAGGCGGAGGACGATGGCTGACCTTAGTGGAGCGTCACAACGGCTGGGAAGGCGGATGAAGGCTGCAGCAGAAAAGGGTCTCCGGTCGTCTTGGACTCCATGCCACTGGATCCTGACCCAGATCTGTCAAGGACCATGGGGTGGCTGTCTGTGCACCAGTCTCCCCCCGTTAAACAAAGTCACGCACAGGCGTCCTCCAACCCTGGAGACACCCGTGTTCAACCTTGACTTAACGGAGCCAAATAAATCTTAAAGCACCAGTCTGAAGAGGGGGCCCAACCCAAAACATCATCTACCCATGTTCTCCAGGGATGCCGCCTGATCTGCTGAGTTTAGTTTAGTTTAGAGGTACAGCGCGGAAACACTTCGACCTATTGAGACCATTGATCATCCCGTAACACTGGCTCTATCCTACACTCACAATTTACAATTTAACCGACGCCAATTAGCCAACAAACCTGTCGGTCTTTGGAGTGTGGGAGGAAGCCTGTGCACCCGGAGAAAACCCACGCAGATCACGGGATGAATGTACAAGCTCGGTGCAGACAAGCACTCCATAGTCAGGACCGAACCCGGGTCTCTGGCGCTGTAAGGCAGCAACTCTGCCACTGCACCACCAGTACAGTGTTATTCCAGCACTTTGGGGCTTGCCTATTGACAACTTCTTAAGCACCACTATCATATCATATAACCATATAACCATATAACAATTACAGCACGGAAACAGGCCATCTCGGCCCTACAAGTCCGTGCCGAACAACTTTTTTCCCCTTAGTCCCACCTGCCTGCACTCATACCATAACCCTCCATTCCCTTCTCATCCATATGCCTATTCAATTTATTTTTAAATGATACCAATGAACATGCCACCACCACTTCCACTGGAAGCTCATTCCACACCGCTACCACTCTCTGAGTAAAGAAGTTCCCCCTCATGTTACCCCTAAACTTCTGTCCCTTAATTCTGAAGTCATGTCCTCTTGTTTGAATCTTCCCTGTTCACAAAGGGAAAAGCTTGTCCACGTCAACTCTGTCTATCCCTCTCATCATATCAGCTTCCACTACTACCAATGGCAGCACATTCCAGGCATCCACCACCCTCTGTACAAAAAAAACACTAGCCTTGCGTGTCACCTTTAGATGTTGCCTCGCTCTTTTCCAGAGAAAAAATCCAAGTTTGTCCAATCTCTCCCAGTAGCTAATGGCCATTAATGCAGGCAAGATTCTGGTAAATTATTTAGCCAGGGGGTGATGAATCTGTGGAATTCATTGCCACAGACGGCTGTGGAGGCCAGGTCAATGGATATTTTTAAGTTGAAGATTTGCAGATTCTTGATTAGTGCGGGTGTCAGGTGGTGACGAGGAAACACTTTTTCTCACAGAGAGTTGTGAGTCTGTGGAATTCTCTGCCTCAAAGGGCGGTGGAGGCAGGTTCTCTGGATGCTTTCAAGAGAGTTGGATAGGGCTCTTAAAGATAGCGTAGTCAGGGGATATGGGGAGAAGGCAGGAACGGGGTACTGATTGGGGATGATCAGCCATGATCACAGTGAATGGCGGTGCTGGCTCAAAGGGCCAAATGGCCTACTCCTGCACCTATTGTCTATTGTCTATTGTTATGGGGAGAAGGCAGTGGAATGGGGCCTGGAGGGAGAGATAGATCAGCCATGATCGAATGGCAGAGAAGACTTGACGAGGTGAATGGCCCAATTCTGCTCCTACGACTTGCGAACTAAACAAAATTAAATTCACCGGTGTAAACAGCAAGCATAAATCTCTGAAATGTAAAAAATCGAAACATATAGCACCATCCATCGCTCCGGAACACAAGGCAACAAGCACTGTGATGTCTAGCTTTCTCTGAATCTGCTCTGTCAATGGCAAGTCCCCGCTGGACGTGACCATACTGCCAAAGAAGGTTAATGACCAGCAGGGGACTTGCACCAGGATAATAACTTTAATAGCTGGTTTCCCTCACTGCGAACCAATGAAAAAATGTACAGTATGTCAGCACTGCTCGGCAGAATTACAATTGATAGTGAGAGCAAGTCCATGCAGAATAGTATATTCCAATCCACAGAGCTCTGCCCTCTCTGCCCATCAAAGTGATGACTTGAAGTTTCACGCAATAAAGAGAATAACATATGGACCCAAATTAGAGTCAAGAGTGTTTTATTGTCATATGTTCCAGATAGAACAATAGCAGCAGCACAACAGAATATGTAAACATAGTACACTGTAAACAAAATAATAAACAAGAAAAAATAGTTCATACTCACATATACACTATAGATCATACTCTACATATAAATACATCTTCTTGGTTATCGAAACATATAGCACCACCTGAAGAAGGGTTTCGGCCCGAAACGTTGCCTATTTCCTTCGCTCCGTAGATGCTGCTGCACCTGCGGAGTTTCTCCAGCTTTTTTGTCTACCTTCGATTTTCCAGCATCTGCAGTTCCTTCTCAAACAAATAAATTCTTGATTACCTTCTTGGTCTGAAGATGGGTCTCAACCCGAAACGTCACCCATTCCTTCGCTCCATAGATGCTGCCTCACCCGCTGAGTTTCTCCAGCTTTTTGTCTACCTTCGATTTTTCCAGCATCTGCAGTTTCTTCTTAAACATTCTTGGTTTTTATAGTAATTTAAACCACCTATGAAATGATTAAGTTTCCACTAGTCTAGTATAATTTAATTTAGTTTAGTTTAGTTTAGTCTAGTTTAGTTATTTCTCAGCCTGCATGTCATCCATATTCTCCCATTCACTGTATACCCATGTGCCTATCTTAAAGCACCAGTACACTTAAAAACTGAAGAACAACATTAGAAAAATAGCTGTGGGAATGAAATACAATAATAGACAATATTCTCAGCCTTCGGCCCAACAGTGCATGTCATCCATATTCTCCCATTCACTGTATACCAAAGTACCTATCTTAAAGCACCAGTCCCGACCCAAAACATCACCTATCCAACTTCTCTAGGGATGCTGCCTGATCCGCTAAGTTTAGTTTAGATTAGTGCAGAGGTACAGCGTGGAGACGGGCCCTTCGGCCCACCAGTTCCGTGCCGACCAACGTTCCCCACACATTAACGCTATCCTACACACACTAGGGACAATTTGTACAATTACACCAAGCCAATCACCAATCTACAAACAGTACGTCTTTGAAATGAGTGTGGGAGGATTCAACAATTTTAGCATTGTCAGTGTACAGGGGCAAAAACCCACGCAGGTCACGGGGAACGTACAAACGATCCGTGCAGACAGCACCTGCAGTCAGGAGTCGAACCGCCGGGACTCTGTTCCTCGACCTGCTGTGAGGACAGCAACTCGAAACCCATGTTGGGGCCATCAGTCCTTGGCGATGCACGCCCTCCGCACCGCGCTTGCTTTGGACAGACTCATGAAAACCGGTATGCGTTGGGCATTTTCACCACCCTCTGCAGTGTTCCGGTCAACAGAGCAGTTGATTTGTGATGCAATTCCGATGGTTTATTCACCAGGATCTAAGACAGATGGACCTTTGATAGTCTCCTCAGAATAAATATTGAGCCTTCTTGATCAGATACAATTTGTGGGTCCAAGAGTGGTCATCGGAGATCTCCACTATCACTGAAGCTATCAGCACGTTCCAAGCAGATACAGAACAGAAGTCGGTGAAATGAAGGTGTCTATTATTGTATTTCATTCCCACAGCTATTTTACTAATGTTGTTCTTCAGTTTTTAAGTGTATGCTGCTCTAAAAAAAAAAAATGAAAAGAAAAAAAAGATTAAAAATAAACCAGGAAATATTTTTGTTTTCATTTAATTCAGATTATGACATTATAAGTATTAAGGTGATAAATGGTTCGAGTTATCTTTTAAAAATTAAAGGTCGCTCAGGGCACTGGCTGTGCCTGTTGCTCTAAATCTTTCCCGTGGAACTAGACTTTAATTATTTTTGTCGGCTAACATAACTGTACGGCATGAAGCTGCAGAGGTTGGGCAACACGGTGGCGCAGCGGTAGAGTTGCTGCCTCACGGCGGCAGAGACCCGGGTTCGATCCTAACTACAGGTGTTGTTGGTACGGAGTTTGTACCTTCTCCCCGTGACCTGCATGGATAAATCAGACCAATTCATAACGAGTTGGTCTCCATTCGTCGTTTTTTTGGAATCATATGGTGCAACACAATTGTAAAAAATAACTGTTTCAGGACTGGACGAGGGTTGGTCAAGATGATAAATAATGATCTCCTTTTCTTTTTTATTTTATTTTCTTTTCTCTATTTTCTCTCTCAACTTTCTTCATTTACTCCTTTTCTTTCTTCACACACTATATATTTCACATCTTTCTATCCTTTGCTATCTAACTTCTTTTTCTTATTCTAATCTTTTTTCAATGTAACAAAAAAAAAAAAAAGTTGTACATAAAATGTATTATGAAAATATATATTAGGCACTTTGGTGCCATATGACTGCACTTACTTCTAATAAAATAAAATATTTTTAAAAAAAAGAGACCCGGGTTTGATCCTGACTATAGGTGCTGTCCGCGCGGAGTTTTACGTTCTCCCCGTGACCCGCGTGGGTTTTCTCCGGCTTCCTCCCACACAACAAAAGCCATTACAGGTTTGGAGGTCAAATTGTTTCCTGTAAATTGTAACTTGGCCCAAGTGTGTGTGTGTAGGCTAGTGCTGGTGTAGTGGCGGCGCTCACCGGCCGGCACGGGCTCGGTGGGCCGAAGGGCACAGGGATTTCCACGCTGTGTCTCTAAATGAATGCAAAGGAAAGCCAGAATCACAGGAAAAACTGAAAGGGAGTTTGGACATCTAGCCACTGGGTGTAAGATTTGTTGTTTACGAGCTGGCCTTAAGAAATAAAGACAGTTAGTTTGCTTTCTCCCACTCAATCCACAACATCTGGTGGAGGTTAGAGCTTCAAGTAGCAAAGCATTTCTTTTCAGAAGTGAAGAGGATTGAAGTGCAATTAAAAACCCTCTTATTCGCAAAATTACTTGAGCAGAACAATATTTCCCAGAACCAGTACAAAAGGGTAGCGTAAAAGAACATTATTATTTGTTTTCCTACCATTGATGTGTTTCAGAGCGGTGGGCTGGTGCAGATTCATTAGCTCAGCTGAAAGTTATTTTATTACTGGATATCAGCGCCACTAATTGACTGATACCGTCTTGGAGTCAGAGTCATAGAGTGACACGGTGTGGAAACAGGCCCTTCGGCCCAACTCGCCCATACCAGCCAACATGTCCCAGCTACACCAGTCCCACCTGCCCACATTTGGTCGATATCCCTCCAAACCTGTCCCATCCATGTAGACATAGAAACATAGAAATTAGGTGCAGGAGTAGGCCATTTGGCCCTTCGAGCCTGCACCGCCATTCAATATGATCATGGCTGATCATCCAACTCAGTATCCTGTTCCTGCCTTCTCTCCATACCATCTGATCCCCTTAGCCACAAGGGCCACATCTAACTCCCTCTTAAATATAGCCAATGAACTGGCCTCGACTACCCTCTGCGGCAGGGAGTTCCAGAGATTCACCACTCTGTGTGAAAAAAGTTCTTCTCATCTCGGTTTTAAAGGATTTCCCCCTTATCCTTAAGCTGTGACCCCTTGTCCTGGACTTCCCCAACATCGGGAGCAATCTTCCTGCATCTAGCCTGTCCAACCCCTTAAGAATTTTGTAAGTTTCTATAAGATTCCCTCTCAATCTCCTAAATTCTAGAGAGTATAAACCAAGTCTATCC
The DNA here is from genome assembly GCF_028641065.1 of Leucoraja erinaceus. Taxonomy (NCBI): domain Eukaryota; kingdom Metazoa; phylum Chordata; class Chondrichthyes; order Rajiformes; family Rajidae; genus Leucoraja; species Leucoraja erinaceus. Next base: position 5,900,550 of record NC_073388.1, read on the forward strand.
AGTCTTTCTTCATAAGGCAATCCTGACATCCCAGGAATCAGTCTGGTGAACCTTCTCTGCACTCCCTCTATGGCAATAATGTCCTTCCTCAGATTTGGAGACCAAAACTGTACGCAATACTCCAGCTGTGGTCTCAACAAGACCCTGTACATGCACCTGTCTAACTGTTTCTTAAATGTTGGGATAGTCCCAGCCTCAACTACCTCCTCTGGCAGCTCGTTCCACACACCCGCCCACCCTTTGTGTGAAAATGCTACCCCTCAGATTCCTATTAAATCCTTTCCCCTTCACCTTAAACCTAAGTCCTCTGGGCCTTGATTCACCTACTCTGGGCAAGAGGCTCTATGCATCTACCCGATCAAATCCTCTCATGATTTTATACACCTCTATAAGATCACCCCTCATCCTCCATGACTCCATGTAATAGAGTCCCAGCCTGCTCAACCTCTCCCCATAGCTCAGACCCTCTAGTCCTGGCAACATCCTGGTAAATATTCCCTGTATCCTTTCCAGCTTGAGCACACAACATCTTCTTGAAAGAAAAGGAACTGCAGATGTTAGTTCACACACAAAAGGACACAAAGTGCTGGAGTAACTCAGCGGGCCAGGCAACGTCTCTGTAAGAGCAGGAGAACTTCTTCAACGTGGGCATTGTCTAAAGTAGGGTCTGTGGAAGGGTCTCGACCCGAAACGTCACCCATTCCTTCTCTCCGGAGTTGCTGCCTGTCGCCCTGAGTAACTCCAGCATTTTGTGTCCATCTTCGGTGTAAACCAGCACCTGCAGTTCTTTCGATCAGATACGATACGATAGAACTGTATTCATCCCAGGAGGGAAATGGATCTGCCAACAGTCAGAAAAACACAAAATACATGACACATCCAACACAAGGTTTTTGTTTGGATATGTTTGCAGAAGTGTGTTCTTGCAGATAAAAGCCACGAATAAGTAGTACTTATATCAGGAGTGCTTTGAAAAAAAAAATGCATAGATAATCAGATAGTAAATCTTATAATGAATGTATTCAAAATGCAATTATTTTCAAGAGCATAAAAACCCTTGAGGAATGATGTTATTTTTTTACAATTCTTATTAACACCTCGACGAACATAATATTCCATCATTGCAAGCAGTAATAGTTGCTTAAATTTGGTTCTACCTTTGCAGACCAATAATACTCCATCAAGAATGACTATTAGTGATTTAGTCAGCTGCATATGAAATTGAAATATGCCGACTGTAAATTTGTTTTTTTATGGTTTATTTCTGATGTAAGTGTGATGTATGCATTATCATCAAGTCAATTGAAGGCAGGATTATTTTTATGGGTACGAGTACATAGAGGTGCAGGTACAATTAAAGCCTTACAAGTTGTATGTGGAGCAGCGGTAGAGTTGCTGCCTCACAGCGACAGTGACCCGGGTTCGATCCTGACTACGGGCACTGTCTGTACGGGAGTTTGCACGTTCTCCCTGTGATCAGCGTGGGTTTTCTCCGGGGGCTCCGGTTTCCTCCCACACTCCAAAAACGTGCAGGTTTTGTAGCCTAATTGGCTTCAATAATAATGTGTAGGATAGCGCTGGTCGGCGCGGACTGCGTGGGGTGCTGTTTCGGCGCTGTGTCTCTAAAGTATAAAGTCTAAAGAGTCGCAGAGCGGTACAGCACAAAAACAGGCCCTTCGGCCCAACTTGCCCATGCCGACCAAGATGCCACATCTACACGAGTCCCACCCGCCTGTATGAATGAATTAATACTATGTCATATCTGACAAGGTCACAGCGAAATTCAGTTGTTTTGCACATCCAAGGCATGCAAAGGTATGGGCATGCATATTTCCGAAGATCTCTCCTGGTCCCAGCACACCGATGCAATTATAAAGAACGCACATCAGCGCCTCTACTTCCTGAGAAGATTACGGAGAGTCGGTATGTCAAGGAGGACTCTCTCGAACTTCTACAGGTGCACAGTAGAGAGCATGCTGACCGGTTGCATCGTGGCTTGGTTCGGCAACTTGAGCGTCCAGGAGCAGAAAAGGCTGCAAAAAGTTGGAACCTCTACCCAGTCCATCATCAGCTCTGACCTCCCCACCATTGACGGGATCTATCGCAGTCACTGCCTCAAAAAGGCTGCCAGCATCATCAAGGACCCACACCATCCTGGCCACACACTCATCTCTCTGCTGCCATCAGCCATGATCATATTGAATGGCGGTGCAGGCTCGAAGGGCCGAATGGCCTACTCCTGCACCTAATTTCTATGTTTCTATGTATCAGGTAGAAGGTACAGGAGCCTGAAATCTGCAACATCCAGGTTCAGGAAGAGCTGCTTCCCCACAGCCATCAACTTCAAACAAACTCTGAACTGTAACAGCCTATTGCACTTTATCTGTTTATTTATGTGTGTAAATATATTTTCTATGGTATATGGACACACTGATCTGTTCTGTATTTATGCCTACAATATTCTGTTGTGCTGCAGCAAGCAAGAATGTCATTGTCCTATCTGGAACACATGACAATAAACTCTCTTGACTTGACTTGACTTGCAAAGAGGCACGACATAAAGGCCAAGGTTACATACAAGGTTACAAAGTGTCCCATACCAGGTCCTCATTTACCCACTCAACCTATCCTATACATGTACCTGTCCAAATGGCTTTTGTTACTCCAGTACTTAGTGGGTTTTTTTTCCTTGGGACATTATATGTTGACTCACTCATCGTTTGAGCTCTTCACATCCTGAGTGTGTCCGCTTGTGTACAGGACGGGGGAAACTGCGGAAACTGCAAAGTGAAATGAGATGTGAAGAGGCAGGAAACAGTCAGCGGGGGCACTCCGCGTGCTTTCCTTCCAGCACTCTGCTCAAATTTCATTCTGCAATGGTCTTTGTTCGAGAATATTCACTCACGGATATATATATATATAATATATATATATATATATGTTACTCTGGATATATCCCGCACAAGGAGGAGAGATTTCAGGAGTCGATGGATCAGTATAAACCTTCCGTTCACGGAAGAAAATAATGAACTCATTATCTTGTCAAGTCCAGAGATTCAAGAGTGTTTTATTGTCATGTGTCCCAGATAGAAAAATGAAATCCTCACCTGCTGCAGCACAACACAATATGTAAACACAACACACTCATAGATAACATAAATAGAATCTTCAATAAATTAAAAAAACACAATATTATTGCAAAAATCCCAAAGGCCTTAAGTCCCAAAGTCCTTACGACAGAATCTGCAAATACAGTGCCCAGTACACAATATGATAAACAAAAATAAGGTATAATATTTTATAGATAAAAAAATGTGTGTATATATTTAAACAAATATATATATATATATGTATTTTTAATTATATATACTTATTTCCATTTATTATGTGTGTGCATTATGTGTTTTGTATATGTGTGTGTGTATATACATACACATATATACACACACACACACACATATATACACACACATGTGTACACACATATATATACACACACATGTGTACACACATATATATACACACACATGTGTACACACACACACACACATATCTACACATATATATACACACACACATATATACACACACATATATACACACACATATATACACACACATATACATATATATACACACACACACATATAAAAACACACTGAAAACACACTGATATAACCAATTGACCCTCCCCCTCCTGTCCTGCCAGGAACTATGATGGCAACTACTGCAAATGTCAGGTGGAGAACTGTGATGTCCCATTCAGAGGAAATGTTGGTGGAAGCACAGAGTGTTCGTGTATTGCAACTTTGTATCGAAGTTTGTTGGGAGCTGGCAGGAAGGATTTTAACGGTAAAAATCATGTTATATTTGGCTTTTTTAAAGCTTTAATCATCAATCACGTTAAATATAGTATGAAATCTGAAGGAAACCTGATTGCAACGTGGAATGGAAAAATGTGAGTTAGAATATGTAAAAATAGGCCATCAGGCTATTAAACACTGATATATTTCTTTGACTCCAATTTGAGGTCTAAAATGTCACCTCCCCCTCTCCCCAATGGTCAGGCAGCATATGTGGAGAGAGAAACAGAGTTAATGTTTGATGTTGATGACCTGAATTTTCTTCAAGACAATTTCAATAGACCCAAACCAAAAATTAAACTCAGCGGGTCAGGCAGCATCTGTGAAGGGAATGGCCAGACGACATTTCAGATCAGGACCCTTCTTCAGAAGTCACACTGCCAAAATCTTTTTTTTAGTTTAATTTAGTTTAGAAATACAGCGCGGAAACAGACTCTTAGACCCACCGAGTCCGCACCGACCAGTGATCCCCGCTCACTAACACTATCTTACACACACTAGGGATCATTTACAATGATACCAAGTCAATTAACCTGCAAACCCAAATATCTTTGTAGCGTGGGAAGAATCCGAAGCTCCCGGAGAAAACCCACGCAGTCACAGGGGGAATGGACTAACTCCATACGGGCGGCACCCGTAGTCAGGATGGAACTAGGGTCTCTAGCGCTGTCAGGCAGCAAGTCTACTGCTGCGCCGGTCTTAGACAACGAAGACACAAAGAGTAAAGGCAAATAAGGCATTGGAGCAGAATTAGGCCATTCGGCCCATCGAGTCCACTCTGCCATTCGAGCATTGTGTTATTGTTCACTACATGTAATACATAGAGCCAATTTGGCCTCATGACACGAGGCAGGGTGACTGTGTAGAGGATGCAGAGGATTTAATAGGATATAAAGAGTTTAAGTGAGTGAACAAGATCATGACAGATGGAACATAATGCAGAAAATATAGAAAGGAAGTGCAATTATTCAATAAGAGACACAGGCAGATGCTGCACTTCATCGGAAACTCGTATCACTTAATATGAATCACTGAAAATAAAATCCAGATACAGAAAGCAATTAAGAAGACAAATTATATCTTAGCCTTTAAGCAAGAGGATTAAAATTGAAGAGTAGAGACTTCTTGTTCCAATTATATAGGACAGTGGAAAGAAGAATGAGGCAAAGAGGTCATGTTGGCTGTGAGCAGTAATTGTCATGCTAAGGCTGTGCCATGATAAGACCAGAAGATATAGGAGCAGAATTAGGCCACTCGGCCCATCAAGTCTACTCCACCAATCAATCACGTCAGATCTATCTTTCCGCTCCAATCCCATTCTCCTGCCTTCTCCCATTAACGCCCTTACTAATCAAGAACCTATCACTCTCCGCTTTAAAAATATTCAATGACTTGGTCTCCACCGTCATCTGTGGCAATGAATTTTGTATCAACTCTTCATAACTAGCCGATGCCTTTCTAAATGAAGGGACACAAAGTGCTTGAGTAATAAGCAGGGCAGGCAGCATCTCTGGAGAACATAGAGAGGTGATGTTTCCGGTCAGAAATTCCTTTCTTTGGCAAAATGATGTAAATTAGTACTTTGGGGCGGGGGGGGGGGGGGGGGGGATCACAGCTTTTTTGAACCATTGAAGAGAGATGCTACGAGTAGCAGGTCAAAGCTTGGTGATAGGTAACCACAGATGGGGGTGGAGGGTGGGGGGAGGTTGGTAAACAGATGATGGGACAAAGGTCCATCAACGCCTCAAGCCATCTTGGGGGGGGGGAGGATCAGAGGCAGGCAGATGCGATAGTGGCATCGAACACTTTAAGGGCCTGTCCCACTTGGCCGTCATTCACGCACCATTTACGCAACCTGCAAGCACGTGGGTAGCGTGTGTGCAGCATGTGGGTAGCGTGTGGGTAGCATGTGTAGCGCAGCACGTGGGCAGCGTGGGTGGGGGTAGCGTGTGTAGCTGTGGGTAGCATGTGTAGCACATGGGTAGCGTGGGTATCAGAGTGTGGGTAGAGTGTGTAGTGTAGCATGTGTAGCACGTGTAGCGCATGTGTAGAGTGTGTGGTTAGCATGTGTAGCATGTGGGCATGTAGCGTGTGGGTAGCGTGTGATGCGCGTGGGTAGTGTGTGGGTAGCGTATGTAGCGCGTGGGTAGCGTGTGGGTAGCATGTGGGTAGTGTGTGTAGTGCGCGGGTAGCGTGTGGATAGCGTGTGTAACACGTGGGTAGTGTGTGGATAGCGTGTGTAGCACGTGGGTAGCGTGTGGGTGGCGCGGAGACGGGCGCATGGAGTGACGTGGAGGAGTGTGTGCTCTTCGACCTGCACAAAATCTTTGCGCGCCACTGGCCTGTCACGTAACTGACGGCCAAAGTGGGACAGGCCCAAGACCGTGGCGCGGCGCAACGTCTCACCTCCAACAGCAGCAGAAGCGGGCAAACGATCGCCGAGCTCGGCCTGGGGCTCACGGCCGTTACGGATCCGGATCCGCCCCCCACTCCTACTCCCAGAGCGGGGCCAAGATGAGTGAAGATAGACACAAAATGCTGGAGTAACTCAGTGGGACCGGCAGCATCTCTGGAGAGAAGCAACGGGTGACATATCTGGTCGAGACCCTTCTTCACACTGAAGCCTTTTCTCATTCCTCCATCCCATCCACGTCATCCAGGAGCCTCATCAATGTTGATGACTTAGTTTTGTTCCATCTGAAATCTTCACAACACCGCTCACTGCACTGGCGAGTCTAGACCTTGTAATAAAATTGCACGGAGCAATGGATGCCAAACTGAGCCTGAGGGAATTCCTTTTGTAAAGCACGTTGTAGTGAAAGCCATTTCTCCACTGCCCTTTGCTCTAATTATTGAACAACGTGCATCCTCCATTGACTTTCTCGGTGGCCCATCTCGGACCCACTCAGGCATAATTTCCACTGAACAAATCCATATTGCCTCTTCTTAATTAGCCCATGCCTTTCTTAATGAAAGTTTACTTGCTCTCTGATAATGCATCTCAGTCATTATTGTACTAATTATTGTACAATCCCTGTTTGATTGATTAAATGGGCACATCAATTTCCCCTTTTTTTTCGAATGGTGGTTTAACATTGGCAATACAACATTGGCAATCCTCTAGTCGTAAGGTCATAAGTAATTGGAGCAGAATTGGGTCATTTGGCCCATCAAGTCCACTCCGCCATTCAATCATGGCTGATCTATCTCTCCCTCCTAACCCCATTCTCCTGCCTCTCCCAGTCAACCCGTTTTAATCAGGAATCTATCTATCTCTGCTTTAAAAATATCCACGGACCTGGCCTCCACAGCCTTCTGTGGCAACAAAATCCGCAAATTCACCACCCTCTGACTGAAGAAATTCCTGCTCATCTCCTTCCGAGTGTCAGGGGTTATGGGGAGAAGGCAGGAGAACGGGGTTAGGAGGGAGAGATAGATCAGCCATGATGGAATGGGCGGAGTAGACCTGATGGGCCGAATGGCCTAATTCTGCTCCTATCAATTATGAATATGAATGTGTGAAATCACTTGTAATTCTCATGCAGAAACTAAATTCATCCACTTCATCTGGCCTTGTAGGTCGTGAAAACCTGAGCACTAAAATACTTGACACTGAACTCAAAGTATATAAATTTAATTAATGTGACATGATATCAAAATATTTTCTAATTAACTCAGATTCTACATTGGCCTGTAATTACCAATTAATATAGAAATCAATTCCTGGTTCTATTGGCCAAGTAAGCAGTAATTTGATGTTCAATATGCTAAAGGCATCTTCCGTTGTCTTGCGTTAATAACCATGGAAATTTAATCACACAGAACTAGATTAATGGGCATAGAATTTGGGGAACTATTCGCATGAGCTCTTTATATTATTCCCGTCCTGTCATCCCGATAAATGAAATGTGGTTTGATGCTGAGTCATCATTTAAAAAATTGGCACTGCAGATCTTTGAAGCATGCTTCCCCCTCTAAACTTTCCTGACAAACATTGCTATGCTAACGTTCATGGAGTATATTACACTTCTGTCGAGAAAAGGTTCTTGCTTTAGGTTCAGTTTTGGAGATACAGCGTGGAAGCAGGCCCTTCGGCCCGCCAACTCCGTGCCGACCAGCCATTGCCTCGTGCACTATTAATATCCTACGCTCCAGGGACGAGTTACGGAAGCCAACGAACCTACAAATCGTTTAGGAACCGGAGCACCTGGAGGAAACCCACCAGGTCACAGGGAGAATGTGTAAACTCTGTACAGACAGCATCTGTAGTAAACATAGAAACATAGAAACATAGAAAATAGGTGCAGGAGTAGGACATTCGGCCCTTCGAGCCTGCACCGCCATTCAATATGATCATGGCTGATCATCCAACTCAGTATCCTGTACCTGCTTTCTCTCCATATCCCCTGATCCCTTTAGCCACAAGGGCCACATCTAACTCCCTCTTAAATATAGCCAATGAACTGGCCTCAACTACCTTCTGTGGCAGAGAATTCCACAGATTCACCACTCTCTGTGTGAAAAAAAGTTTTTCCCATCTCGGTCCTAAAAGATTTCCCCCTTATCCTTAAACTGTGACCCCTTGTTCTGGACTTCCCCAACATCGGGAACAATCTTCCTGCATCTAGCCTGTCCAACCCCTTAAGAATTTTGTAAGTTTCTATAAGATCCCCCCTCAATCTTCTAAATTCTAGCGAGTACAAGCCGAGTCTATCCAGTCTTTCTTCATATGAAAGTCCTGACATCCCAGGAATCAGTCTGGTGAACCTTCTCTGTACTCCCTCTATGGCAAGAATGTCTTTCTCAGATTTGGAGACCAAAACTGTACGGCAAATTCCTCTATGGCAAATTCCTTTTTTATTATATTTGATTTCGTTTTAGTTTAGCTTAGAGATGCGGCCCTGATTTTGCTGACTTATTTTCTCCGAAGATTTTAAATGTTCATCAACAGTCCCCTCGATTCCTTCGTATGATGTTGCTGCCTGTGAATGATGGGATGCCTCATCCCATCCTGGTGTCTGACGCAGCTGTAGAGTTGCTGCCTTACAGCTGATGATCATACGAACTTATTACTGTCTACAGCAATCAGGAAGGGTACCAATACTAGATATAAGAAACTGCAGATGCTGGTTTACCAAGAAAAGACACAAAGTGCTGGAGTAATTCAGCGGGTCAGACAGCATCTCTGGAGAACATAGCTAGGTGAGGTTTCAGGTCAGGACCCTTCTTCAGACTGATTGTAGTAAGGATGGAAAAGGTGGTAGAGAGATGGGGGGGTGGGACAAAGTGGGACTTCTCTACAAGGATGCTGCCTGGCCCGTTGAGTAACTCCAGCATTGATCAATTTAGCAATTTATATATGTGATGTGTATATATAGACACAAACATTATATGCATATATATAAAATGTTTTTTCTCCCATATTGTTTACAGAGTACTATGTTTACATATTCAGTTGTGCTGCTGCAAGTAAGAATTTCATTGTTCTATCCAGTACCAATGACAATAAAACACTCTTGACTCTTGAAGTACCTGTCCAAATGTTCCTTAAATGTTCCTTAAATGTTACCTTCTTCAGCAGTTCATTCTGTGCACCCACCACCACTATTGCGTTAAAAAGTTACCTTTCAGGTTCCTGTTTAATCTTATCCCCTCCCCCTCCCCCCCGCCCCACCTCCTCCCCCACCTCTCTCTCATCTTACAGGTAAGGATTCCTCTAAAAGTGGATAGTCCATTTTCCAAAGACCTTATCGTCACTTCTGCCTCTATCTTCTGCGCTAGTCACAGACGCTTCCGAATCTTCACATATCTCTTGATTTTTGCACGCTTTAAGAAGCAGGCTGACTAATCCCATTCAGATGCAACCACTGCCATACGCACAGATGCTTATGAATGCATTTTGCCTGTTTGTGTGTGCCAGGATATCGTGGTAATTTTCTATCATTACAAAAACAAACATGACAAATGTAACAGATTAAATATTGTGGAAAAATATCGTTCATTAACACCTCAATAAATGGCATTCCTGGGTTCCAGCGCACTGTTGCAAATAACATCCACAGGAGTTTAAAGGTTTTTTTCACCTCATGCGTTTATTGGTACGTATTTCTCTTTCTCAAAAGTGGGGCATCAAGTTGTCCTAAGAGATGCAACACTTGTCCCTTTACCTCCCCCCTCGACTCCGTTCAAGGACCCAAGCAGTCGTTCCAGGTGCGACAGAGGTTTACCTGCATCTCTTCCAACCTCATCTATTGCGTCCGCTGCTCTAGATGTCAGCAGATCTATATCGGTGAGACCAAGCGGAGGTTGGGCGATCGTTTCGCCGAACACCTCCGCTCGGTCCGCAATAACCAAGCTGACCTCCCGGTGGCTCAGCACTTCAACTCCCCCTCCCACTCCGTCTCCGACCTCTCTGTCCTGGGTCTCCTCCATGGCCACAGCGAGCAGCACCGGAAATTGGAGGAACAGCACCTCATATTCCGTTTGGGGAGTCTGCATCCCGGGGGCATGAACATCGAATTCTCCCAATTTTGTTAGTCCTTGCTGTCTCCTCCCCTTCCTCAGCCCCCCTGCTGTCTCCTCCCATCCCCCAGCCTTCGGGCTCCTCCTCCTTTTCCCTTTCTTGTCCCCGCCCCCGATCAGTCTGAAGAAGGGTTTCGGCCCAAAACGTTGCCTATTTCCTTCGCTCCATAGATGCTGCTGCACCCGCTGAGTTTCTCCAGCTTTTTTGTGTAACCTTCGATTCTCCAGCATCTGCAGTTCCCTCTTAAACAAGTTGTCCTACTCATTGGGCAATGCGGAGGCGCAGCGGTAGAGATGGTGCCTTGCAGCGCCAGTGACCCGGGTTCCATCCTGGCCTCTGCCGCTGTCTGTGTAGAGTTTGTACCTTCTCCCCGTGCTCCGGTTTCCTCCCACATTCCAAAGACGTTACAGAGTTGACGTGGATAAGCTTTTCCCACTGAGAGTAGGAAAAGATTCAAACAAGGGGACATGACTTGAGAATTAAGGGACAGAAGTTTAGGGGTAACATGAGGGGGAACTTCTTTACTCAGAGAGTGGTAGCTGTGTGGAATGAGCTTCCAGTGAAGGTGGTGGAGGCAGGTTCGTTTTTATCATTTAAAAATAAATTGGATAGTTATATGGACGGGAAAGGTATGGAGGGTTATGGTCTGAACGCAGGTTTATGGGACTAGGGGAGAATACGTGTTCGGCACGGACTAGAAGGGTCGAGATGGCCTGTTTTCGTGCTGTAATTGTTATATGGTTATATGGTTATATGACATGCGATTTGTAGGATAATTGGCTTCTGTAAATTGCCCCTAGAATGAAGAATGAGAAAGTTGGGATAGCATGGAACTAGTGCATGGGTGATCGATGGTCGGCGTGGATTTGGTAGGCTGAAGGGTCTGTTTCCATTCTGTATCTCTAAACGGGCGGCACGGTGGCGCAGCGGTAGAGTTGCTGCCTTACAACGCCAAACACCCGAGTTTGATCCTGACTACCGGCGCTGTCTGTACGGAGTTTGTACGTTCACCCCGTGACCTGCGTGGGGAGGTCCAGAACTAGGGGTCACAGTTTAAGGATAAGAGGGAAATCTTTTAGGACCGAGATGAGAAAAACATTTTTTACACAGAGTGTGGTGAATCTGTGGAATTCTCTGTCACAGAAGGTAGTTGAGGCCAGTTGATTGGCTATATTTAAGAGGGAGTTAGATGTGGCCCTTGTGACTAAAGGAATCAGGGGGTATGGAGTGAAGGCAGGTACAGGATACTGAGTTGGATGATCAGCCATGATCATATTGAATGGCGGTGCAGGCTCGAAGGGCCGAATGGCCTACTCCTGCACCTAATTTCTATGTTTCTATGTTTCTCTGAGATCTTCGGTTTCCGCCCACTCTCCCAAGACGTGCAGGTTTGTAGGTTAATTGGCTTGGTGTAAATGTAAATTGTCCCTGGTGAGCAGAATAGTGTATGGGCGCAGTGATCGCTGGCCAGTTCAGACTCGGTGGGCCGAAGGGCCTGTTTCCGCACTGTATCTCTAATCTAAACTAAAAAAAACTAAACTTAAACTTAAACTGAATATTAGAAAGAAACTTTGATATTTTGCTCAATTTCCTGTTAGTAGGCCACAATCCAGAAGATAAAAAGGAAATAAGTGCTGTTCCTAGTGCCTGTTTATCCAGTGATTAGTGAACCCTCTCCAATTAACCAGTCATCTAAGTCATTCACTATCAAAGGGATCTACTGGAGGCACTGCCTCAAAGGAAGGCAATATCATCAGAGACCCACACCATCCTGGACATGCTCTCATCTCACTCTTCCCATTGGGAAAGAGATCCAGGAGTCTATACTATGATCATCAATGGTTCAATGATAGTCTGTTTTCACGTACTATGACTCTATGAGGCCGCTTTTAGAGCATTGCGTTCAGTTCTGGGCATCGTGTTACAGGAAAGATGTTGTCAAGCTGGAAAGGGTACAGAGAAGATTTATGAGGATGTTGCCAGGACTAGAGGGTCTGAGCTATCGGGAGAGGTTGAGTAGGCTGGATCTCTATTCCATGAGGAGCGCAGGAGGATGAGGGGTGATCTTGTAGAGGTGTATACAATCATGAGAGGAATAGATCGGGTAAACACACAGAGTCTCTTGCCCAGAGTAGGTGAATCGAGGACCAGAGGATATTGGGGAAAATATTTAATATGAAATTGCCCACTAATCTTCCACATAGGAGATTAGTGGGCAAAATTAGGGCACATGGTATTGGGGGTAGAGTGCTGACATGGATAGAAAATTGGTTGACAGACAGGAAACAAAGAGTAGGGATTAACGGGTTCCTTTCAGAATGGCAGGCAGTGACTAGTGGGGTATCGCAAGGCTCGGTGCTGGGACTGCAGCTATTTACAATATACATAAATGATTTGGATGAAGGGATTCAAAGTAACATTAGCAAATTTGCAGATGACACAAAGCTGGGTGGCAGTGTGAACTGTGAAGAGGATGCTATGAGAATGCAGGTTAACTTGGACAGGTTGGGGGAGTGGGCAGATGCATGGCAGATGAAGTTTAATGTGGATAAATGTGAGGTTATTCACTTTGGTAGCAAAAACAGAAAGGCAGATTACTATCTAAATGGCGCCAAGTTGTGAAAAGGGGAAGTACAATGGGATCTGGTGGTCCTTGTTCATCAGTCTATGAATGTAAGCATGCAGGTACAGCAGGCAGTGAAGAAAGTGAATAGCATGTTGGCCTTTATAACAAGAGGAGTCTAGTATAGGAGCAAAGAGGTCCTTCTGCAGTTATACAGGGCCCTAGTGAGACCACACCTGGAGTATTGTGTGCAGTTTTGGTCCCCTAATTTGAGGAAGGACATTCTTGCTATTGAGGCAGTGCAGCGTAGGTTTACAAGGTTAATTACAAGGATGGTGGGACTGTCATATGCTGAGAGAATGGAGCGGCTAGGTCTGTACAATCTGGAGTTTAAAAGGATGAGAGGGATTCTTATTGAAACATATAAGATTGTTAAGGGTTTGCACACGCTAGAGGCAGGAAACATGTTCCCTGTGCACGGCTCGATAGTAATCATGCATTGTCTTTCTGCTGACTGGTTGGCATGCAAAGAAAAGCCTTTCACTGCACCTCGGTGCACGTGACAATAAACTAAACTGAACTGAAACTGATCTGTAACTTTAGTTACATGAGGGCCTTCAGTTTATACGCGATGATGTTTAGCTAGCATTAGGCCGCACGGTGGTGCAGTGGTGGAGTTGCTGCCTTACAGCACCAGAGACCTATGTTCGATCCTGACAATGGGTGATGTCTGCACGGAGCTTGTAAATTCTCCCCGTGACCAGAGTGGGTTTTCTCCGGGTGCTCTGGTTTCCTCCCAAACTCTAAAGACGTAGTTTTGTAGGGTAATTGGCCTTGGTAAAATTATATATTGTCCCAGGTATGTGTAGGATAGGGTTAATGTATGGAGGGGTCGCTGGTCGGCACGGACTTAGGTGTGCCAGAGGGCCTGTTTCCACGCTGCATCTCTAAACTACGCTACGTTTATTAATGAGTTGTACTTTTTATTATTGTATGCTGTCCGCATGTATTGGATTTACAGGCCTGTTGAGCTGCAGCGAGTAAGAATGGCATTGTTCTGGTGCAAGAACATATTGGAATGAAACAATCTCGACTTTTGACTGATTGAGTTCATCGTAGAACCATTCAACTCAGGCCCAGGGAAATTGTAGGTTTAATGAGCCAATTGCCCTTCTTTCTGTTGCAAATTTAATAGTGTTAATTAAGTCTGCATACCCATAAAAGACCAGGGTCTCCAAAGACGACTTGACCAATCACGGGAAATCCAATTAAGTGCAGGAGAGAGGAAAGAAGAGAGAGATTTGCTCGGGTGAGCAGGTACTTGTACGATGGTGAAGTGCCGTACTTTTGACATGTACCGGGATACAGTAAAATACATTTTTGCACTCAGTTCAGTACAAGTATCACTATGCATAAGCACTACCAGAGATACGTCACCTCGAAGAGGATTCTCTTGAACTTTTACATGTGCATGTTAAGCCCCTGTCCCACTTAGGAAACCTGAACGGAAACCTCTGGAGACTTTGCGCCCCGCCGAAGGTTTCCGTGCGGTTGCCGGAGGTTGCAGGTAGTGGAAGCAGGTAGGGAGACTGACAAAAACCTCCGGGAACCGCACGGAAACCTTGGGTGGGGCGCAAAGTCTCCACAGGATTCCGTTCAGGTTTCCCAAGTGGGACAGGGGCATTAGAGAGCATACCGACTGGTTGCATCGTGGCCTGGTTCGGCAACTTGAAGGTGCGAGAGCGGAAAAGACTGCAAAAAGTTGCGACCACTGCCCAGTCCATCACCGGCTCCGACCTCCCCACCGTCGAAGGGATCTATCGTAGTCGCTGCCTCAAAAAGTGCAAATTATTGCACTCAATTTGTATATTTATTAAGTATGTGTCCATGTGTGTATACACACACTGAACCTTTTCTTCTCCCGTTATGTATTATGTTTACATATTCTGTTGTGCTGCAGCAAGCAAGAATTTCATTGCCCTATCTGGGACACATGACAGTAAAACTAAGATAGATCTTAGATAAGCATCTCAGAGACAGTACGAGTGTGTAGCAGTGGTACACTGAGACTGTACACCAGTTTGGCGGCATTGTCAAGTCCCAGTTGTTGTAAGTGGCAGCAGCGGCTCACCTGCAGTCCCGTTTGTTTTTGCTTTTTTGTGTTTTTTTCGTTTTGGTTAGTCTAGATTTTGGTTTTTAGTTTGTGTTTTTGGGGGGGGGGGGGGGGGGGGGGAAATAGGGTTTGCTGTCTCTCCCTGCGGGGGGAATGCGACTTTTTTGTGGTATTCCCCTTCTCTGCCTCCGTCTGCGCTGAGGCCTAATGGCGGAGCTGGCGGCCTCGAGGCTCAGGAGGCAGAGCCCGCCAGGACTCGCCCTGAGCTCGCTGCCGTGAGGACGGTCCTGCTCGGGGCTGGAACAGTGCTTCCGTGAGGGGCTGTGATGATCCCGTGAGGGCGGCCAGCAGGAGGGAGGAACGTTGTGCTCCCGTCGGAGTGGCCGAGCTCGGGGAGGTACGGCGCTCCCAGCCCGAGGGAGGAGCGGCGCCCATGTCGGGGCGGCCCGGCCCGAGGTTGAAACAGTAACGGTACGCACGTGAGGGGGCGATCCGGCTCGGGGCTGGAACGGTGCTCCGGTGGCTGGGACGGTGTTCTGGCGGCGGTGACCTGAGTCCGGGGTTCGGCCGCGGGCCAGCGGCTGCGTCAGCAGGACTGGTGGACGGCAGCTTCGACCACCCCGGGCCGCGGTGATTGAGCCGCGGGACTGATTTACCATCGCCCGGTGGGGTATCGCCTCAGCGCAGAGGGAGAAGAGGAGGGAAGAGACTGCACACCTAAGACTTTTTGCCTCCATCACAGTGAGGAGATGTTAGGTGGACTCACTGTGGTGGATGTTAATATGTGTTTATTGTTTTGTTTTTTTATTGTATTGTATGTATGTATGTATGTATGACTGCAGGCACGAAATTTCGTTCAGACTTCGGTCTGAATGACAACAAAGGAAGTAACCTGTAAGTGCGGGGATCTTGATCTGACCGTGATGGTCTGATGTCCCGGCATCGTTGCAGGGTCGGCCTGGCCAAGCGTAGCAGCAGTGTCATCCACCACGTGCGGTCCACATGCTCGGCCTCTTGGAGAGGCGCCCGGTCCAGCCGAGCCCCAGGCTGCAGCAGAACCTCAAGTGGTAGAATGAGGTAGAACGATGGGCTGAATGGCCTGTCCCAGGGCTCAAACTCCACATTAACGATTCACCATTCGTATTGAAAAGTGAGATCTACCTCTTGGATTCCAGTGCGTAAGATGAGAGTGTTATCCTTTTGACAAATTAATTATTCTCCAAAGAACTAGTTACTTAACATCTTCATGGATCTTACGTGGATCGTGTGTTAGTTCTGTTGCCGGCAGCTTTTCAGATGTCTAGATTGGTTAACAAATATCACTCCATGAAACATTTTACATATCTGGCACCATTTGAGTTTACAAAGATCAGAATGAATATCAATAAATAAAAAGACTCGGAAATATTTCACACAGCCGGGTCCTGTCTCTTTTAGGGGCTGTACAGTCTTTGAAAATCTCAATTCATCACAGTTTACATAGAAACATAGAAACATATTTAATAGGAGTAGGAGTAGGCCATTCGGCCCTTCTAGCCTGCACCGCCATTCAATATGATCATGGCTGATCATCCAACTCAGTATCCTGTACCTGCCTTCTCTCCATACCCCCTGATCCCTTTAGCCACAAGGGCCACATCTAACCCTCTTAAATATAGCCAATGAACTGGCCTCAACTACCTTCTGTGGCAGAGAATTCCAGAGACTCACCACTCTCTGTGTGAAAAGTGTTTTCCTCATCTCAGTCCTAAAAGATTTCCCCCTTATCCTTAAACTGTGACCCCATGTTCTGGACTTCCCCAACATCGGGAACAATCTTCCTGCATCTAGCCTGTCCAACCCCTTAAGAATTTTGTAAGTTTCTATAAGATCCCCCCTCAATCTTCTAAAGTCCAGCGAGTACAAACCGAGTCTATCCAGTCTTTCTTCATATGAAAGTCCTGACATCCAGGAATCAGTCTGGTGAACCTTCTCTGTACTCCCTCTATGGCAAGAATGAATTTCCTCAGATTTGGAGACCAAAACTGTACGCAATACTCCAGGTGTGGTCTCACCAAGACCCTGTACAACTGCAGTAGAACCTCCCTGCTCCTACGTACAAACTCCGTACAGCCAGCACCCGTGGCCAGGATGGAACCTGGGTCTCTGGCGCCGTAAGGCAACAACTCTACTGCTGCGCCATTGTGTCACCCTTCTTTCATTGCTATAGATTCCCACAAAAGCTTCAACGCCTGAACGCAGTGACAGAGATGAATGCTGTACGAATCTAACATCATTAGCTGCGTGACCATTGCTCAGCGGTGGTCAGCCACAACGGCCGATTGTCGACATAAGTGCATTGGCCAATTTCCTGACTCGTCACTAATTGACCTGTAAATGGATGCAGAACACAATCTGAATTCCACAAATTGGCTTTTATGCACAAATTAAGCATTTGAAAAAATATGTCCAAAGGGATTCTAATTCGAAGGTAACAAAACCGTGAGTGAAAACAAATTAAATTTGGCTACATTTTATTACTTACATTTGTGCTAACTGTATGACTCTGCTTTTTGGGAATTCACTTGAAGTGTGTTCAATTTTTGAAAGAAATAAGAAATAAGATTTTATAATTAGCTGCCCTGAGCAAAAGAAGAAGCTTTTTTTTAACTGAATACTGGATCTGACATGTTCGTATTCCACCTACTTTGATAAATAAACAATTAATTTTCATCGTTTTCTATCCCATAGTGAATCAACATTGAGGTCAATTTTACCCAGACAATATACAATAGGTGCAGGAGTAGGCCATTCGGCCCTTTGAGCCAGCACCGCCATTCAATGTGATCATGGCTGATCATCCCCAATCAGTACCCCGTTCCTGCTTTCTCCCCATATCCCCTGACTCCGCTATCTTTAAGAGCCCTATCTAGCTCTCTCTTGAAAGTATCCAGAGAACCGGCCTCCACCGCCCTCTGAGGCAGCGAATTCCACAGATGTTTCCTGCCTCTAGCGTGTCCAAACCCTTAATAATCTTATATGTTTCAATAAGATATCCTCTCATCCTTCTAAACTCCAGAGTATACAAGTGTGGTGAACCGGTGGAATTATCTGCCACAGAAGGCAGTGGAGGCCAATTCGCTGGATGTATTCATGAGGGAGCTAACGGAATCAAGGGATGTGGGGATCAAACAGGAACGGGGTACTGGTTTTGGATAATCAGCCATGATCATATCGAAAGGCGGTGCTGGCTTGAAGGGCTGAATGGCCTACTCTTGCACCTATTTTCTATGTTTCTATATTTCCACCCCTGCCCGAGTCTAAACTAGGCCCGAGTCTAAACTAGGATAATAATGGAAATGTGTGCAGCATACATTTGCCTCGCAGTTCACGAGGCATCACATGATGGGTGAAGTGGTTTTTCAACGAGGTGAATCTCATAAATAAAGGGCTCAATGCACGGCCTGGAAAACATTGATGAAAATTCATGAGAGGAGCTGAGAGGTGGTGTTGTGCTTTCGAGTATACTACTTCATCTAAGCCAGCAGGCATCAAAATAAATTACGCACCAGAATAAATTAATCTCGTGTTATCCATTGAGCTTTGATTTTGATTTTCTCTCATTGATAAACAAGGTGAGGTTTGTGGAGTCATCGAGCCATACCGCGCGGAAACAGGCCCTCCGACCCAACTTGCCCGCGCCGACCAGCGATCGCCCCGTACACGAGCACTATCCTGCACACACCAGGGACAATTTACAATTTTACCAAAACCAGTCAACCTGCAAACCTGCACGCCTTTGGAATGTGGGAGGAAACCGGGACACCTGGAGAAAACCCACATGGGCACAGGGAGAACGTTCAAACTCCATACAGACAGCACCTGTGGTCAGGATCGAACCTGGATGTCTGGCTCTGTAAGGCAGCAACTCTACCGCTGCGCCACCATGCCGCCCTTTTAGACAATAGACAATAGGTGCAGGAGTAGGCCATTCGGCCCTTAGAGCCAGCACCGCCATTCAATGTGATCATGGCTGATCATCCCCAATCAGTACCCCGTTCCTGCCTTCCCCCATATCCCCTGACTCCGCTATCTTTAAGAGCCCTATCTACCTCTCCTTGAAAGCATCCAGAGAACCTGCCTCTGAGGCAGAGAATTCCACAGACTCACAACTCTCCATGAGAAAAAGTGTATCCTCATCTCTGTTCTAAATGGCTCACCCCTTATTCTTAAAGTTTGGCCCCTGGTTCTGGACTCCCCCAACATTGGGAACATGTTTCCTGCCTCTAGCGTGTCCAAACCCTTAACAATCTTATATGTTTCAATAAGATATCCTCTCATCCTTCTAAACTCCAGCATGTACAAGCCCAGCAGCTCCATTCTCTCAGCATATGACAGTCCCGCCATCCCGGGAATTAACCTTGTAAACCTACGCTGCACTCCCTCAATAGCACGAATGTCCTTCCTCAAATTAGGGGACCAAAACTGCACACAATACTCCAGGTGTGGTCCAACTAGGGCCCTGTACAACTGCAAAAGGATCTATTTGCTCCTATACTCGACTCCTCTTGTTATAAAGGCCAACATGCCATTCGCTTTCTTCACTGCCTGCTGTACCTTCATGCTTACTTTCATAGACTGATGAACAAGGACCCCCAGATCCCGTTGTACTTCCCCTTTTCCCAACGATGCCATTTAGATAGTAATCTGCCTTCCTGTTTTTGATACCAAAGTGGATAAACCTCACATTTATCCACATTAAACTTCATCTGCCATGCATCTGCCCACTCCCCAAATCTGTCCAAATCATCCTACATTCTCATAGCATCCTCCTCACAGTTCACAATGTTCTTACAAACTGCTGCAGGTACACGCTAAAAGGCATACTGTCGTGGTCGCATCCCAACTGGGTTTGGGAACAGCGCTAGCCATGACTGCAAGAAATTGCAGAGTTATAGATGTGGCCCAGCCCATCACACAGACCAGACTCCCCACCACCATCGACTCCATCTACACTTCACGCTACACCTGAAAAGCAGCCGACCTAATCCAAGGCATCCCACCCCTGTCATTCCCTCTTCTCCCTGCTCCCATTCGGTAAAAGGTACAGCAGCTTGAAAGCACGCACCACCAGGCTCTGGAACAGCTTCCTCTTTAGTTTTGTTTAGAGATTCAAACAGAGGTACAAACAGCCCTCTGAGTCTGTTCAGCGATCAGCGACCAGCCGACCAGCGATCCCCGCGCACTAACACTATCCTGCACACACTAGGGACACTTTTACATTCACACCAAGCCAATTAGCTGACAAACCTGCACGTCTTTGGAGTGTGGAAGGAAACCGACAAACCTGTACGTCTTTGGAGTGTGAGAGGAAACCAAAGATCTGAGATTACCCACGCAATTCACGGGGAGAACGTGCAAACTCCGTACAGACAGCACCCGTAGCCAGGATGGAACCCGGGTCTCCGGCGCTGTAAGGCTGCAGCTCGACCGCTGCGCCACCGTGCCGCCCCGAAGCTTTTCACCTTGGTACACGTGACAATAATAACTCTAAGCCTGTAAACCCCACAGTGGAATGTTAATACTTCCTCGAATTGAAGTGCAAATGCTCGAAGGCTTTGTTCCTGACGTGGAAGCTTACACAGATCTGATGCTGAGATATGTGAGTTGGATTTACATTACATCTGAGTTTTCCCTGCATATCTAATCGGCTCCAATTAATTGCCGTCGCTGGCTGCCAAGTGTACAGCCACAGAGGAGATGTAATGAGAATAAAGAATAGGATTCCAGTCAAGAGTCAAGAGTATTTCATCGTCAACTCTACCGAAATGGGACAATTAAATTCTGATTTGCAGCAGCATAACAGGTCTGTAAACACTGTAGTGGATAACATGATAAAACAAGGAACAAAAGGTTCAAGAAATAACAAAAATAGTCAGAGGATGGCAATTCTGTGGAATTCATTGCCACAGACGTCTGTGGAGGCCAAGTCAATGGATAGTTTTAAGATGGAGATAGATAGGTTCTTGATCAGTACGGGTGTCAGGGCTTATGGGGAGAAGGCAGGAGAATGGGGTCGAGAGGGAAAGATAGATCAGCCATGATTGAATGGCGGAGTAGACTTGATGGGCCAAAAGGCCTAATTCTGCTACTATGACTTATGAAGTGATTAACTTGTACTAATACACTTTTTTTTCACACAGAGAGTGGTGAGTCTCTGGAACTCTCTGCCACAGAGGGTAGTTCAGGCCAGTTCATTGGCTATATTTAAGAGGGAGTTAGATGTGGCCCTTGTGGCTAAGGGGATCAGGGGGTATGGAGAGAAGGCAGGTACGGGATACTGAGTTGGATGATCAGCCATGATCATATTGAAAGGCGGTGCAGGCTCGAAGGGGGAATGGCCTACTCCTGCACCTAATTTCTATGTTACAGCGTGTTTCTATGGTATTAATGTTAATATTAATGAAAAACAAAATAAAAGTCCAAAGTCGCGAATGCAACCAAGACAGTTGTAGTTTGAAGTTTAGTTGGTGTTCATGCGTTTAATGGCCTAATGGTTGATGGGAAGATGCTGTTCCTGAACCTGGAGGTTACGGTTTTCAGACTCCTGTACCTTCTTCCCAAAGGCAGGAGTGAAAGGAGAGGGTGGCCAGGGTGGTGTGGATGCTCAGATACAGATACTGGGATACAGCGTGGAAACAGACCATTTGGCCCACTGAGTGGGTGCCGACCAGCGATCATACCATAAGCTAGCAGTCTCCTCCATATTGGGGACAATTAAAATGTCAATTAGCCTACATCTGTACATCTTTGGAGTGTGGAAGGAAACCTGAGCACCTAAAGGAAACCCACTAGGTCACAGGGAAAACGTACAAACCCTGCACAGACAGCACCCATAGTTAGGATCGAACCTGGGCCTCTGGCGCTGTAAAGGCCCTGTCCCACTTTCACGACAGAGAGTGGTGAATCTGTGGAATTTTCACACAGAGAGTGGCGAATCTGTGGAACTCTCTGCCACAGAAAGTAGTTGAGGCCGGTTCATTGGCTATATTTAAGATGGAGTTAGATGTGGCCCTTGTGGCTAAAGGGATCAGAGGGTATGGAGAGAAGGCAGGTACAGGATACTGAGTTGGACAATCAGCCATGATCATATTGAATGGCGGTGCAGGCACGAAGGGCCGAATGGCCTACTCCTGCACCTATTTTCTATGTTGCTATGGCCTAATTCACGACCTTTTTACTCGTGGACATTTTCCATCTGGCTAGAAAAACGCCCCGACCTACTTGATGCCACGAGTACCTACGGGCAAACTCGGCAGAGGTTGTGAAAGGGGGACAGGCCCCTTTAAGGCAGCATCTTTACCTCTGCACCAACTGACATTTATTGGAATCGTTTGATGTGGTCTGATTAAGTGTTTAAAGTTTGCTTTGAACAGGATGTGATGCCGTGGTTAAAATGAGTTTGTTTGCCAAGGAAACGTGACTCCCCTCGATGAGCCAGGATTAAACCTTCAAAAGAAATTGCACGTAACATTTTTACAATGCTATCACCAAGGTAAATTCACATGAGATGTTGAAACAGGGAACTGCAGATGGTGGTGTACAAAATAAAAGACACAAAGTGCTGGAGTAACTCAGCAGCAGAATCTCTAGAGAACATGGATCGGTGATGTTTTGGATCGGGACCTTTCTTCAGACAAAAGACTGAAGAAAGGGTCCAGACCCGAAATGTCACCTATCCATATTCTCCAGAAATTACCATAAGGTGGCACGGTGGCGCAGCAGTAGAGTTGCTGCCTTACAGCGAATACTGCGTCAGAAACCCGGGGTTCGATCCCGACTACGGGTGCTGTCTGTACGGAGTTTGCACGTTCTCCCCGTGACCTGCGTGGGTTTTCTCCGAGATCTTCGGTTTCCTCCCACACTCCAAAGACGTACAGCCTTGTCGGTTAATTGGCTTTGGTGTAAATGTAAACATTGTCCCTGGTGTGTTGTGTGTGTGGGATAGTGTTAGTGTGCGGGGATCGCTGGTCGGCACGGACCCGGTGGGCTGAAGGGCCTGTTACCATGCTGTATCTCTAAATTAAACTGAAAAAAGACCATGTCATAGGAGCAGAATTAGGCCATTTGACCCATCGAGTCTACTCCTCCATGTAATCATGGCTGATTTATGTTTCCCATTCAAACCCATTCTACTGCCTTCTCTGGGTCCTTAATAATCAAGAAATTATCAATCTCCGTTTTAAAAATACCCAATGACTTGGCCTCCACAGCCACCTGTGGCAATGGATCCCATAGACTCACAACCCATTGACTGAAGAAATCCCTCCTCATCTCTGTTCTAAAGGTACGTCCTCTAATCCTGGTGCCTTTAAACCCCATGGCAACCAAGAGGCTATATTTTGGCTAGTCTGACTTGCATCTAAAACAACAGAAGATCATTAAGGACAAACACTCACATGGATTCAGTTGACAAGTTCTAATTACTATATTGGCATTCACGTCGATATGGCCTCTGCAGATTAGTTTAACAGAGCAGAGGCACATTTTGTTGCACTTATCACACAACAGATGACCGCGTGGGTCAGGCAGTAGCCCTGAAGGACATGGATAGGCGCCATTTTGGGTTGGAACTGCTGAGAGCATGGAGCGGCTGGGCTTTGTACACTCTGGAATTTAGGATGAGAGGGGATCTTATTGAAATCGATAAGATTATTGAGGGTTTGGACACTCTAGAGGCAGGAAACATGTTCCCGATGTTGGGGGAGTCCAGAACCAGGGGCCACGGTTTCAGAATAAGGGGTAAGCCATTTAGAATGGAGACGAGGAACCACTTTTTCTCACAGAGAGTTGTGAGTTGTCAGATGTGCACTTATCACACATCAGATGGCACGGTGATGCAGCGGTAGAGTTGCTGCCTTGCAGCACCAGAGACCCGGGTTCAATCCAGACTACGGGTGCTGTCTGTACGGAGTTTGTACACTCTCTCCGTGACCGCGTGGGTTTTCTCCGGGTGCTCCGGTTTCCATCCACACTCCAAAGACGTGCAGGCTTGTAGGTTAATTGGCATTGGTAAAGATTGTTAATTGTTCCTAGTGTGTGTGTGTGGGAAAGTGCTAGTGTACAGGGATCGCTGGTCAGAGCGGACTGTGAGCCGAAAGGCATTGCATCTCTAAACTAAACTCACAGGCGATTTCCATTTTAATAAGCTTATATTTTAATGTTACATGAAATTCAAGGCCGAAAATCTCACTTTCAAATCACCTCTGTACTTTCAGAATTTATTCTTGACAATAGCAGTACTTCCTGCCACAAAGGAAATAGAATGTCAACAATTACTTCGAGTTTTCTGTAAATAACTAGCACAACTAGTATTTAAACCTCCCACTCTATTTCATGTCCTCGGTGTAATTAAATATAGTAGCAGATTGCCAACCTGCAGGTAGAGGCTATATATAATTTCTAGTTGAATTAAGTACTTGTGTCGTTATATCCAACATATTCCAGCATTTTCCAACATGTCTCTTGAGCAGACCCAAGGAATTGTTGGCGCTGGCTTACAAAATAAAACACAGCGGGAAAGGCAGCAGCTCTGAAGGACATGGAGAGGCGCCATTTTGGGTCGGAACTGCTGAGAGCATGGAGCGGCTGGGCTTGTATTCTCTGGAGTTTAGAAGGATGAGAGGTTATCTCATTGAAATCTATAAGATTATTGAGGGTTTGGACACGCTAGAGGCAGGAAACATGTTCCCAACGTTGGGAGAGTCCAGAACCAGGGGCCACAGTTTAAGAATAAGGGGCAAGCCATTTAGAACGGAGACGAGGATACACTTTTTCTCACAGAGAGTGCTGAGTCTGTGGAATTCTCTGCCTCAGAAGGTGGTGGAGGCCGGTTCTCTGGATACTTTCAAGAGGGAGCTAGATAGGGCTCTTAAAGATAGCAGAGTCAGGGGATATGGGGAGAAGGTAGGAACGGGGTACTGATTGGGGATGATCAGCCATGATCACATTGAATGGTGGTGCTGGATTGAAGGGCCGAATGGCCTACTCCTGTACCTATTGTCTATTGGAACCCTCCCTCAGATTGATTGAAGTAAGAGGGAGAAAGCAGGAAGAGAGGAGTGGGGGTGGGACAAAGTCTGGCAAGTGACAGGGGTAATAGTCCATCACCTCCACCTACCATCAATCTATTGAGGAACCCGACCCAAAAGGTCACCTATATCCATACATGGGGCTAAATTGGTTTGTCCCATTCGGGACCGCCCTTGTCCCGTATTTGACCGCTACTACTCGGGTCTAGGGGACTGTCGGGTCGGAGCGCCGTGTCCGGCCCCGCCTCACCCGTCCCGACGTAGTGCAGCCCATGGAGTGCAGCAGCAGAGCCTCGCCCGTGGCCCCGTCGGTCGGCAGCCCGGCCAGCTGTCCGACCTTCGGACCTTCGCTTACC
The DNA here is from genome assembly GCF_028641065.1 of Leucoraja erinaceus. Lineage (NCBI taxonomy): Eukaryota > Metazoa > Chordata > Chondrichthyes > Rajiformes > Rajidae > Leucoraja > Leucoraja erinaceus. The sequence goes on from NC_073388.1 coordinate 5,926,038, forward strand.
GCCGACACCACCACCACCCCCCCCTCCTTCTCATGGCCGATCATCGGTTCATGAGTTGGACGGGGCGGCCCGGGCCAAAACCCCTCAGCTGGCCCGCCGGCTGGGCTTTACAAGATACAAGATAGATTTATTCATCACATGTGCCAGATGGCACAGTGAAATGAAATTCCCATACAGCCATACAATAAAAATAAGGGACACAACACACTATAGGGTTTGACATCAAACATCCCCACACAGCAGAATCAAAGTTTCCCACTGTGTGGGAAGGCAGCAAAGTCAGTCTCTTCCTCCACTGTTCCTCATGGTCAGGGCCTCCCCGAACCCTCCGCTGTTGCCGCTACGGGCGGCCCGATGTCCAGGACCGCTTGCCGGGGTGTTGTAAGTCCGACGTCGGGGCTGCGGGACGTCCTCAGCGGCGTGGACACCAGAGTCGGCCCCCTCCTACCGGAGTCGGCCCCCTCCTACCGGAGTCGGCGGCTTCCAATGTCCGCAGGCCGCGCCGGGTGGAGACTGCTGTTGACGACCCTCTGCAAGGCGCCCCAGGACTACACGATGACGGTCAGCGCCGCCCGCGTTGGAAGCTCTCCGCACCAGAGCTTCACGATGTTGGAGCAACGGCTCAACGCTTCGGTGCTCCAAACGGCGACCCAGGTGGGTATCGCCCGCTCCGCGGTGACTCCAGCGCTGCACCACCGCTGTAGCGGCCCTGGTCCGGTTCCCCGGTCCTCGGCAGGAAAGGCCGCTCCGATCCAGCTGGTTGGCCGCGAGGTGGGGGGGCGAGGACGCGACTCGGAGAAATAGTCACGTCCCAGCCAGGAAGAGACTGGGAAAGAGTTTCCCCCCTTACCCTGCCCCCCTCCCCCACATAGAAAAGGAAAAGTTTCCCCCAACACAAGACTTTAGACGAACTAAAAATTTAAAAAAAGATAGAAATGACAGACAGGCTGTAGGTAGAGGCTGCTGCCAGTGCAGCTCCCCTGCAGTCCAGCACCCGGGGCCAACTCATCATTCACCCAGCCACGGCCCAGTCGGTCAATGAATTGCCGTCGGGGATTTGTCCCATATTTTGACCTTTGGTCCCTTATTTGGGAGTGGGAAGGTTGGCAATGCCTATCCGGAGATGCTGCCTGAACCGCTGTATTACTCCAGCGTTTAGTGCCTATTGATGGAGGCGTAACAAAGCCTGGCAAATGATGAGGGTGGATGGAGGTCACGAGAGCGCTGGAGTAACTCAGCGGGTCAGGCAAAAATCTCTTCGGAGAGAAAGGAACAGAGATGACTGTTTCATTTGAGCCCTTAATTGTTATATGGTTATAGATGGGGGTGAAAAGTTATTGTGTGGTGCCCCAATCACAAACTTTAGACGTAACCCAAAATTAAAAAAGATAGAAATAACAGACAGGCTGTAGGTAGAGGCTGCTGCCAGTGCAGCTCCACTGCAGTCCAGCACCCGGGGCCAACTCATCATTCACCCAGCCACGGCAGCAACGAATTGCCGTCGGGGATTTGTCCCTTATTTTGCTTCAGCACACAGAACATAGCAGGCATTTACCTATCCGGAGATGCTGCCTGGACCGCTGTGTTACTCCAGCGTTTAGTGCCTATTTATGGAGGCGTAACAAAGCCTGGCAAGTGATAGGTGGAGATAGTCACGAGTGCTGGAGTAACTCAGCGGGTCAGGCAGCATCTCTGGGGAGAAAGGAACAGGTGATGTTTCATTAGAGACCCTTCATTAGACTGATAGTAGATGGGGGTGACTAATTATTGTGGGTGCCCCTATCACAACTCGAAACGTCACCCATTCCTTCTCTCCAGAAATGATGCCTGGCCTGCTGAGTTGCTCCAGCATTTTGTGCCTCTCTGTAGTTCGTTCAAGTTCAAGTGAGTTTATTGTCATGTGTCCCTGATAGAACAATGAAATTCTTGCTTTGCTTCAGCACACAGAACATAGTAGGCATTGACTACAAAACAGATCAGTGTGTCCATATACTATAATATAAATATATACAGACATGAATAAATAAACTGATAAAGTGCAAATAACAGATAATTGGTTATTAATAATCAAAGTTTTGTCCGAGCCAGGTTTAATAGCGTGATGGCTGTGGGGAAGTAGCTATTCCTGAACCTGGTTGTTACCTGAAGGTAGCAGGGAGATGAGTGTATGGCCAGGATGGTGTGGGCCTTTGATGATACTGCCAGCATTTTTGAGGCAGCGACTGTGATAAATCCCCTCGATGGAAGGAAGGTCAGAGCCGATGATGGACTGGGCAGTGTTTACTACTTTATGTAGTCTTTTCCTTTCCAGGGCGCTCAAGTTGCCGAACCAAGCCACTATATACTTCTCTTCCAGCTTTCCTCCCACCTACTACAAAGAGTCAGGAGAAGGGTCTCGACCCGAAAAACTTCACCTATCGACGTCCTCCAGAGGTGCCAGCCTGACCCACTGAGATACTCCAGCACTTTGTCTTTTCTTTTTGTAAACTGGCATCTGCAGTTCTTTATATTGACACATTGTACCGAACTTGGAGCTAATCATTCAGAACTTTAAGGGGCGGCACGGTGGCGCAGCGGTAGAGTTGCTGCCTCACAGCGCCAGAGACCCGGGTTCGATCCTGACTATGGGTGCTGTCTGTACAGAGTTTGTACGTTCTCCCCGTGACCACGTGGGATTTCTCCGGGAGATCAGGTTTCCTCTCATTATCTAAAGCTGTACAGGTTTATAAGGTAATTGGCTTTGGTAAAGATTGTAAATTGTCCCTATTGTGTGTAGGGTGATGCTAGTGTACGGGGTGATCGCTGGTCGGCGCGGACTCGGTGGGCTGAAGGCTGAAGGCCATGTTTCCGCGCTGTATCTCTAAACTAAACTAAACTAAGCTACTTTATTGACCTCAGCTGGGAAAAAATGCTTTAGATGCACCAGAACCTAACCAAGTGAATGACGTTGTTCTCTTGAAAATTAAACACAAGGCCTGTTGGATGATTTTCCAGGCCCGTTGCTATGGCTAGTTACCATAGAAACAAAAAGGCTCTTGTAATCATTGGCACGAACTTGTACCTGGTAATTCTTTAAAGTGACGGAAGATGGTTAGAGACAGCTCATCTGAAGCAGTCATTACGTTGACCTGGTCACGGTTTTAGTACGTACATGCAGAAAGCATTTCACATAGACTGGCTCCACACTCACACCTGTGTGTTGGTGAACAGCTTTCCACCAAAGGGCTGTTGGAGATTCGTTAAAACATGCATGGACAGCTCAGTGAACATCAGCTCAGTAAATCACTGACTCTAACCAAAAACATGCACACAGACACACACACACGGACACGCATGCGCACACGCACACACACACACACGCACACACACACATGCACGCACGCACACACACACACACTCATACAAATGCATGCAGACACAAACACACACACACGCACACACATGCGTGCACGCACACACACTCATACAAATGCATGCAGACACACACACACACACACACGCACACACACGCACACACACACACACATACGCACATGAACACACACACACACACACACACACACACGCACACACGCACACACACACACACACACACACACACACACACACACACACTCACACACACGCACACACACACACACACACACACACACACACACACACACACACACACACACACGCGCACACACACACACAATCACACACGCACACACACACACACACACACACACACACACACACACACACACACACACACACACACACACACACACACACACACAACACAAACACACTGGCACACAAACACAACGCATGCCTGTGGACACAAACAAACATGATCCTGTCATACCTTCAGCCTCACCTCACCCCCTCTCCCCCATTCCGCCCTTCCTCACTCTCCCCACTCCATGCTCAATTTATACATTCCTATCCTTCCCAATTTTATTGATTGCCCATATCATTTATATCTCATTCCGCCTTCCGTTATGTCGGGGGCTTGCCAAACTTCCTAAGCCTTTGAAGGAAGTTTGAGATAGAAGTTGGTGTGCTTTCTTGGTTGTTGATTCAATATGGGCAGTCCAGGAAAGTTGATGGTGAATTTGACTCCTAGGAATTTAAGGGCCTGTTTCCATGCCATATCTCTAAACTGAACTAGGTTAATGTTGCTTTAATCTCTCTTCCTTTCACTTTGAGCACCCCCTTCTATCTTATATCGGATTATTTACACACAGGGTGGTGGGAGACTGTAACGTACTGCCGTGGGTGGTAGTGGAGGCAGATATCATAGTGGCTTTTAAGAGGCTTGTAGATATGCACACAGAGATGTGGAGAGCGGATCAGAGCAGAGATTAGTTCATCTTGGCATCCTGTGCAGCACAGACATTTTGGGCCGAATGGTCTGTTTCCGTGGTGTACTGTTCAATGTTAATAACCTTGTCATAAGGTATGAGTTAAGTCAATAGACAATGGACAAATAGGTGCAAGAGTAGGCCATTCGGCCCTTCGTGCCAGCACCGCCATTCACTGTGATCGATAATATTTTATTATTAATGTTAAATGTTTTACGTGTCATTCCTAAGTGTCACTCTATGTCACGTGGTCACTTGCGGGCGGAGCACCAAGGCAAATTCCTTGTATGTGAATATACTTGGCCAATAAACTTATTTATTCATTCATTCATGGCTGATCATCCACAACCAGTACCCCGTTCCTGCCTTCTCCCCATAACTCTTGACTCCGCTATCTTTAAGACATCAAAAAGACTATAAGACCTCCAAAACAAAACTTTTAGACAGACTAAAAATAATAAAAAGGATGGAAGGACGAACAGCTGCTGGCGAGGCTATTGCACGAGACCCTTCTTCAGACTCAGAGTCAGGGGAGAGGGAAACTAGAGGTGTGACAAGGTTTCAGAACAAATCAGAGCCGGCACCGATGTTTCAGGAAAGGTGGAGCCCAATGGTCCATTGTTGGCTGTGGAAGAGGTGATAACAAAGGGATACAGGAATACTCTCTAGATTGGTTTATACTCTCTAGAATTTAGGAGATTGAGGGGAGATCTTATAGAAACTTACAAAATTCTTAAGGGGTTGGACAGGCTAGATGCAGGAAGATTGTTCCCGATGTTGGGGAAGTCCAGGACAAGGGGTCACAGCTTAAGGATAAGGGTGAAATCCTTTAAAACCGAGATGAGAAGAACTTTTTTCACACAGAGAGTGTTGAATCTCTGGAACTCTCTGCCACAGAGGGTAGTCGAGGCCAGTTCATCGGCTATATTTAAGAGGGAGTTTGATGTGGCCCTTGTGGCTAAGGGGATCAGGGGGTATGGAGAGAAGGCAGGTACGGGATACTGAGTTGGATGATCAGCCATGATCACATTGAATGGCGGTGCTGGCTCGAAGGGCCGAATGACCTACTCCTGCACCTATTTTCTATGTTTCTATGTTTCTATGATACGAACAGTGAAACTAGCAGGATGACCAGGGTGGGGGGGAGCGATGGAGAGAGGGAAAGAAATGGTTACTTGAAGTTGGAGAAATCACTAATCATATCGTTGGGGTGTCAGCTGCCTAATAATTCTGTCTCCATAAATCACGCTGATTGCCCAGTCCCCAGTGCAGTCCAACTCAGCTAAAGTACTCACTTCACAGCCCAGCTGCCTCTGTTCCTGGGGAGGGAAATTGAAACCAGGATCCGAATTATTGCAATTTTATGTTTATTCTGAAAAAGGCAAACCAGCTGAGTTACTCCGGCACTTTGAGTCCTTTTCTTGGGTAAACCAGTGTCTGCAGTAACTCGTGCCTTCAATTCTTTTAGTTTTACCTGCCCTGCCCGATCCTTAAAATATTCTTGAATTTCCTTGCCTTCCAAATTTGCTGCGTCCTCATCTTCGTTCTTTTCTACGGGTGCTGTCTGTGCGGAGTTTGCACGTTCTCCCCGCGACCCGCGTGGGTTTTCTCCGGGTGCTCCGGTTTCCTCCCGCACTCCAAAGACGTGCACGCTTGCAGGTTCAGTTGGCTTCTGTTAAATTGCCTCTGGAGTGTGGGACGGGACTAGTGTGCGGGGGTCGCTGGTCGGCACGGAATTGGTGGATGGAAGTGGCGGTTTCTGCTCTGAATGTCTAAACTAAACTAAAACAAACCTTACCTTTCGTTCCCAAAGAGCATAAACTTGCTCCTGAAATGCATGCAGAAGCCAGCTCAAGATCAACAAACACAGGCCCTTCGACCCAACTTGCCCATGCTGACCAAGATGACCCATCTATGCTAGCCCCACCTGCTCGCATTTAGTCCATATCCCCTCTACTAAACCTTCCCTGCCCATGTACCTGTCCAAATGTTTCTTAAATGATGCATTAGTACCTTCCTCAACTACTTCCTCCAGCAGCTCGTTCCATACACCCACCACCCTCTGTGTGAAAAAATTGCCCATTGGGTTCCTATTAAATCTTTCACCTCTCACCTCAAACGCATGTCCCCTGGTTCTTGATTCACCGAAACAGGGTAAAACATTCTAGATAAAAGATCCCATCTATTCCCCTAAGATAGACACAAGATGCTGCAGTAACTCAGCGAGAAGGGTCTCGACCCTAAATGTCACCTTCTCTTTCCTTCTCTCCAGAGATGCTGCCTGTCCCGCTGAGTTACTCCAGCATTTTGTGTCTATCTTCGGTGCATAAGCAGCATCTGCAGCTCCTTCCTACACAGTCCACCTACCCCCCTTATGATTTTAAATTGGTTTCGCCCAGCGCAGTTTTATTTAGAAAATCCTTCATCTCTGCTTATTGCTGTAGTATTAGAGACAAACTGTTATGGTAGAGAGAGGAAGAGCAGATGGTGAAGAATTTATCAGTCCTTATTAATAACATTAACAAGAACGCTTATAAAAACAGTTAAGCTATATAAACTTGTCGTACAATAGCTGTGTATGAACGAACTGCAGATGCTGGTTCAAACCGAAGATAGACACAAAATGCTGGAGTAACTCAGCAGGACAGGCAGCATCTCTGGAGAGAAGGAATGGGTGATGTTTCAATTGACAATAGGTGCGGGAGTAGGCCATTTGGCCCTTCAAGCCAGCACCTCCATTCAATGTGATCATGGCAGATCATCCCCAATCAGTGCCCCGTTCCTGCCTTCTCCCCATATCCCCTGACTCCGCTATTTTTAAGAGCCCTATCTAGCTCTCTCTTGAAAGCATCTAGAGAACCGGCCTCCACCGCCCTCTGTGGCAGAGAATTCCACAGACTCACCACTCTCTGAGAAAAAGTGTCTCCTCGTCTCCGTTCTAAATGGCTTACTCCTTATTCTTAAACTGTGGCCCCTGGTTCTGGACTCCCGCAACATCGGGAACATCGGGTCTTCAGACTGGTTAGGGACAAGGGAAACGAGAGATATAGATGGCGACGTGAAGAGATAAAGAACAATGAATTAAAGATATGCAAAATGTAACGATGATAAAGGGAACAGGCCATTGTTAGCCGTAGGGTGAAAACGAGAATCTGGAGCGACTTGGGTGGGGAGGGGATAGAGAGAGAATGAATGCCAGGGCTACCTGAAGTAACCTTACTTACTAAAGACCTTGTCCCACTTAGGTGTCCTTTGCACGCTAATTACGAGACCTCGTTGTCGTGTTGAGGCGCACGGGTATCGTGGGATCGCAATACGCCTGCGCGCGTACACGCTATGTCACGTCGGAGGCGCGTGAAGATTTTGTTTCGCTACAAAATCCCGGAGCGCCGCGCGATACCGCGCACAACTCCATACCTCTCTGCGCTTCTCCGTGCCACTGTCCCGCGCGGCCCACACGACACCCGTGTGCCTCAACGCGACGATGAAGTTGCGTCATTAGCGTGCCAAGGACATGTAAGTGGAACAGGGGCTTTACTTATTGCCTATTATGCCTCCTGGCGTCTAGGGCAGCAACAAAGGTCCTCCACTCAATGCTGTTGATTCCTTCAGTTGCTGTTTCCGTAACATATTTGTTTCACGAGACAGGGTTGTTAGCCCTGTGCTCAACATCCAACCTGGAGGACCAGTGGATCGCTCTTCCTCTCACCTCTACCCTTCGACCTGTCCAGCATGGGAGACCCTAACAGGAGACAAATCTCCCACTGGCATCGCTCTAGGGTCACTGAGACACACAAGCTCCCCGACCACGACAAGGTTGCAATACAACGGGGAGTACCTGAAGTAAGAGAAGTCAATATTCATACCACTGGGCTGTGAGCGGCCCAAGCGTATTTGATTTAGGATTAGGGTGAAGAGTCTTATTGTCACGTGTACCGAGATACAGTAAAAAGCTTTGTTCTCTATGCTGTCCAAACAGGTCAGATAATACAAAGATAGACACAAAAAGTTGGAATAACTCGGTGGGTCAGACAGCATCTCTGGAGAAAAGGAAGGCCAATTCTCTGGATGCTTTCAAGAGAGAGTTAGATAGAGTTAAAGAAAGTAGAGTCAGGGGATATGGGGAGAAGGCAGGAACGGGGTACTGATTGTGGATGAGCAGCAATGATCACAATGAATGGCGATGCTGGCTCGAAGGGCCGAATGGCCTACACCTGCACCTATTGTCTATTGCCTATTGAATGGGATGCTGTCTGTCCCGCAGAGTTACTCCAGCTTTTTGTGTCTATCTTCAATTTAAACCAGCATCTGCAGTTCATTCCTGCACTGTCAGATAATACAAAGATAGACACAAAAGCTGGAGTAACTCAGCGGGGCAGGCAGCATCTCAGGAGAGAAGGAATGGGTGATGTTTCGGGTGGAGACCCTTCTTCACCTGTACATAAGTACAATCTAGCCAAATTCAGGTTCAATAGGTAGAGCAAAGAAGAGGATACAGAGTGCAGAGTATAGTTCTCAGCATTGCAGCGCATCAGTTCCACAGACTGAAGAAGGGTCTCGACCCGAAATGTCACCCATTCCTTGTCTCCAGAGATGCTGCCTGTCCCGCTGAGTTACTCCAGCATTTTGTGTCTACCTTCGATTCAAACCGGCATCTGCAGTTCTTTCATACACAGTTTCAGAGACAAAGTCCAATGTCCGCAATGGGGTAGAGGTGAATGGGACAGTACCCTAGCTTGTGGAAGGACCACTTAGAAGCTTGATAACAGAGGGGAGGAAGTTGTTCCTGAGTCTGGGGTCCTTGATTATGTGTGTTTAAGATAGTCCGAGGGTCACCAACGAGGTAGATAGTAGTTCAGGACCGCTCTCTGGTTGTGGTAGGATGGTTCCGTTGCCTGATAACAGCTGAGAAGAAACTGTCCCCGAATCTGGAGGTGTGCGTTTTCACACTTCTGTACCTCTTGCCCGATGGGAGAGGGGTAGAAGAGGGAGTGGCCAGGGGTGTGACTCGTTCTTGATTATACTGCTGGCCTTGCCGAGGCAGCGCGAGGTGTAGATGGAGTACAGATGCTCCCCGATTTACGATGCTTTGACATACAATATTTCAGCTTTACAATGGTGCCAACACGCAACAATGGTGTAACGGCAGCGAGCCTCCGTTCACGTGATCAAGTTGTAATAAATGCGTTTTTGACATAATATTTTCAATTTATGATGGGTTTATCCGCAGGCACTCCGACCGTACAGGAGCAGCTGTACTCTAAGATTTAATTTGGAGACTGTATGTGAGGTGCGTGTATAATTTGTTTTCGTGTTTGTCTAAGTCTCTGAGCCAGCGATACTACTGCAGGCGAGAGTTTTCGTTGAATCTGTTCCTCATTGTGCTCATTCATACGACAATAACCCTGACTTGACTGGAATGGCTCTCTACCAGTGTAGGACTTGTGTACTACTCAATGCCCCCGATGCAAGATTACTTGGTGTTGTCAAGCTGGAACGAGTGCAGGAAAGGAATTACGGGGATGTTGCCAGGACTCGAGGACATGAGCAAGTTGGCAAGTTGGGATGAAGGGGGAGGTTGGGCAGGCTAGGACTTTATTCCTTGGAGCACAGGAGGATGAGGAGTTTCTGCTTCAGTTTAGTTTATTGTCACGTGTTCCGAGGTACGGTGAAAAGCCTTTTGTCAAATCAGCAGAAAGACAATACATGTATTTTTATTTCTATTTAGCGGTCCAGTGACGGTGATAAGGGAATAACGTTTAGTGCAAGGTAAAGCCAGATAAGTCCGATCAAGGATAGTCTGGGTAGATAGTAGTTCAGGACTGCTCTCTGGTTGTGGTAGGATGGTTCAGTTGCCTGATAACAGCTGGGACGAAACTGTCCCTGTATCTGGAGGTGTGCATTTTCACACTTCGGTACCTCTTGCCTGATGGGAGAGGGGAGAGCAGGGAGTGGCCAGGGTGTGATCTTATTGAGGTGATAGAGGTGTATAAAATCATGAGAGGATTGGATGTCGGGAGTAAATGATGTGGGGATTAACTGAAATTGGACAGGGCATGTTGGTGGGTGTGGGCATGTTGGGATGACAGGTCTGTTTCCACGCTGCATTGACTCTATGACTCGGATTTTATTGAAACATATAAGATTAATAAGGGTTTGGACACGCTAGAGGTAGGAAACATGTTCCCGATGTTGGGGGAATCCAGAACCAGGGGCCACAGTTTAAGTACAAGGGGTAAGCCATTTTGAGATGAGGAAACACTTTTTCACACAGAGTGTTTGTGAGTCTGTGGGATTCTCTGCCTCAGAGGGCGGTGGAGGCCGGTTCTCTGGATACTTTCACAAGAGAGAGCTAGATAGGGCTCTTAAATATTGCGGAGTCAGGGGATATGGGGAGAAGGCAGGAACGGGGTACTGATTGGGGATGATCATCCATGGTCACATTGAATGGCGGTGCTGGCTCGAAGGGCTGAATGGCCTACTCCTGCACCTATTGTCTATTATCTATAATCCATTAAATAATGTTTCTAAAAATTAAAAGCTGCTAGCAGACGATAGATTTCTATTTCTGCAGCGGCTTGCCTGGCACTTGGGGAGGTCGGCAGAATGACAATTGGAATGTTGTCAGGATCGGTTCATTTTGCAATCCCTAGTGCACTCAGCCATAGCTAGATCTCACACACACGGCAAATCAAACTCAAAGCTGAGTTTATTCTATTCTGCAGAACACAGTCACAACACCACAGGTTTGCCCACGGTTCTGTTTCTTACAGTTGTTCTTGGTATAGCTATCGAATCGCCCAGAATCGCCCGGAACACGAATTTCTTTGCAGATCCAATGGCAATCCTTGCGTTACGTTGAGTTTAGTTTTAACTTGGTTCAGTTTTCGTTTATTGTCACGTGTACCGAGGTACAGTGGGAAGCTGTACGTGCTAACCAGCCAGCAGAAAGACAATGCGTGATTACAATGAGCCATTCACATTGCCCAGATACATGATAAAGGGAATAACGTTTAGCGATACTGGAATAGCGTTTAACATGACACGTAAACTCATTAAGACTTTAAAGGGGATCAAGGGAAACGTGTTAATTCAACAGTTACCACACGGTGGCGCAGCGGTAGAGTTGCTGCCTTACAGCGCCAGAGACCCAGGTTCGATCCTGACTACGGGTGCTGTCTGTACAGAGTTGATTGATTGATTGATTGACACTTTATTATCACAAGTCACTCCTGAACGGAGATGAGGAAGCACTTTTTCTCACAGAGAGTTGTGAGTCTGTGGAATTCTCAGCCTCAGAGGACGGTGGAGGCCGGTTCTCTGGATACTTTCAAGAGAGAGCTAGATAGGGCTCTTAAAGATAGCGGAGTCAGGGGATATGGGGAGAAGGCAGGAACGGGGTGCTGATTGGGGATGATCAGTCAAGATCACATTGAATGGCAGTGTTGGCTCGAAGGGCCATATGGCCTACTCCTACACCTACTGCCTATTGTCTATTGTCTATTGAACTTCCACAGATGCACGGTAGAGAGCATGCTGACTGGTTGCACCGTGGCCTGGTTCGGCAACTAGAACATCCAGGAGCGGAAAAGACTTCAAAAAGTTGTGACCACTGCCCAGTCCATCCCCGGCTTTGACCTCCCCACCGTCAAAGGGATCTATCGCAGTCGCTGCCTCAAAAATGGAGCCAACATCATCAAAGACCCACACCATCCTGGCCACACACTCATCTCACCACTGCCATCAGGAAGAAGGTACAGGAGCCTGAAGATTGTAACGTCCAGGTTCAGGAACAGCTTCTTCAACAACAGCCATTCCCTACAGAACGGAGGTGAGGAAACCACTTTTTCTCACAGAGAGTTGTGAGTCTGTGGAGTTCTCTGCCTCAGAGGACAGTGGAGGCCGGTTCTCTGGATACTTTCAAGAGAGAGCTAGATAGGGCTCTTAAAAATAGCGGAGTCAGGGGATATGGGGAGAAGGCAGGAACGGGGTGCTGATTGGGGATGATCAGCCATGATCACATTGAATGGCGGTGCGGGCTCGAAGGGCCGAAAGGCCTACTCCTGCACCTATTGTGTATTGTCTATTGTCATTAGGCTATTAAACACGACAACAAATAAACTGTGAGCACTGAACTGCAACAGACTACATTATTACATCACTATGTTTGTTATTTATGGAACGTGTGGTTTTTGTTCCCCCGTTATATACAATGTTTACATATTCACATATTCTGTCGTGCTGCTGCAAGTAAGAATTTGGTTGTACGATCTGGGATATATGACAATAAAACACTCTTGACTCTTGACTTGACTCGAGATGTCACAGTGAGAGTCTTTCCTTTGCCCACCACACACAAGGTATGCAAAGAGTCACCACATACAGACTGCCGACAGTTACAAGGTATCCATTATAGTCCACAATGGTCTTCCTCTGTTCTCGATGCCCCCCTCCAGGGGGGTCCCTCTTTGTCCTCATGTTTGTACGTTCTCCCCGTGACCATGTGGGTTTTCTCCGGGTGCTCCGGTTTCCTGCCACGCTCCAAAGACGTGCAGGTTTGTAGTTTAATTGGCTCCTGTAAATTGATCCTCGGGTGTAGGATAGAACTAGTTAGTCAGCGCGATCGCTGGGCACGAGGGAACAGTTTCCACCAAAGATCCTACAGCGAGCAAGATACACCCACTCGACGAAAAAGACGCAGTACGGTCATGGGCAGATTCGTGGGTAATTTTCGGCCCCATTTCCGTAACCGGCTTCCGTCTCCGCACCAAAGATCCCGTAGCGGACGGAGCAAAGATACTAGTGCGGAGACGGAAGCCGGTTACGGAAACATCCTCGTAAAAATAAAAGTTCTTGGGTAAAAATCTTCTCCTCATTTTCAGAATTATAATTTATTAACACAAACTGTTCCCCCGCAACGTTGATTACACTGCGAGTCGGGTCGGGTCGGGTTACGGAAAATGGATGAAAAAAAGGCCCACGTTCCGTTCCGTTGCGTACTACACACGTCAGCCCACTGCATTTAGCAGGAGTGGTCTATCTTGCTCCGCTATAGGATCTTTGGTTTCCACGCTGTATCTCTAAACTAAAATAAACTAAGCAAAGGCACAGAGGGAAAAGATGAGTCGTGATCATATTGAAGGATGAAGGAGGCCCATGGGGTGACAAAGGGTGAGGTGAAATTGATAGCGTTTGAAATCATTGCAACTCTTGTCAAAGGAGTCCGAGAACATTTCAGTGAACGGGGAACATAGAGTCACAGAGTCAAAGAGTCACACAACACGGAAACAGGCCCAAGATACTCCATCTGTAGAAATGATACGTTACAATGCTGAGCACTCCTTATCTTCCCCTTTGCTCTCTATCTATATTGCTTGAGTTTGACTTGATTGCATCTATCTGTCTGTGTGGAGTTAGCACGTTCTCCCTGTAACTCCGTGGGTTTCCTCCGGGCACATCCTGAAGGCGTGTGGGTTTGTAGGGTAATTGGCCTCTGTTAATATCCTCTAGTGTGTAGGCAGTGGATGTGAAAGTGGGATAACATAGAACGAGCGTGAACGGGAGATCGATGGATAGTATGGGCTCGGTGGGCCAAAGGGCCAGTTGCCATGCTGTATCTCTAAACTAAACTAAACTAAAGATGCTGGTTTACAAAAGACAGAAAGTGCTAGAGTAACTCAACAGGTCAGGCAGCAACTGTGGAGAACATGGATAGGTGACGTTTCGGGTCAAGATCCTTCTACAGACCTTTTTTCACTTGCAAGTGATGGGTGGTTATAGGCGAGGATGATTTTTGATTCACGAATAGTTGTATAGGTGAGTGGAACTAAACCTTTAGTTTAGCTTAGTTTATAGACAATATACAATAGACAATAGACAATAGGTGCAGGAGTAGGCCATTCGGCCCCGAGCTAGGGTTTTTCCAAAAGCATCAATCTCTTCCCTTTGCTGGACCCAGCTACGGCAGGAACAATCTGCAATATTTCATCTGCAACAATAGACAATAGACAATAGGTGCTGGAGTAGGCCATTCGGCCCTTCGAGACAGCACCGCCATTCAATGTGATCATGGCTGATCATCCCCAATGAGGACCCCGTCCCTGCCTTCTCCCCATATTCCCTGACTCCGCTATCTTTAAGACTATAGTATAGTTTAGTTTAGAGATACAGTGCAGAAACAGGCCCTTCGGCCCACTGAGTCTGCACCGACCCAGCACACCAACACTATCCTGCACACACTAAGGACAATTTACAATTATACTAAGTCAATTAACCTACAAATCTGTACGTTTTTGGGGTGATTGATGAAACCAGAGATCGTGGAGGTCACAGGGAGAACGTACAAACTCCATACAGACAGCACCCGTAGTCAGGATTGAACCCGGGTCTCTGCCGCTGTGAGGCAGCAACTCTACCACTGCGCCACCATGCTGAGACGAGGTTTGCCTGCATCCACCTATCACTTGCCGGGCTTTAACCTGCCCCACCTGTCTTCCAGCTTTCCCACCCCCTACTACAATCAGCCTGAAGAAGGGTCTATCTTACCCGAAACGTGGCCTATCCATGATCGCCAGAGACACTGCCTGGCCCGCAACGCTACTCCAGCACTTTGTGGCTTTTAATGGAGAGTTAATGAAAGGTTCTGCAGCTGGACCTTTTACAGGCATTTGATAAAGGCATTAGCAATATTGGAGACTGACGGATTAAGAGGGTTAGTGTTTCAGGATCGAGGTTAAGGATTAGGGACCATGAGAGGTGATGAGTGATGATCTGGCAGTGGCTCAGCGATCGTTACTGCACCCACACCTCCTGTTAATGAACATTAAAGCCCTGGATATGATTATACATTTCACAGATGACTTAAAGCTCAAATGTAATACATCATAAAGACAATACCAGGGCAACAGAGAAGTAATGGCCATGATCACAGTGAATGGCAGTGCTGGCTCGAAGGGCCAAATGGCCTACTCTTGCACCCATTGTCTATTGTCTATTGAAATGAAACATAGAAAACATAGAAAATGGGTGCAGGAGTAGGCCATTCGGCCCTTCGAGAGCCTGCACCGCCATTCAATATGATCATGGCTGATCATCCAACTCAGTATCCTGTACCTGCCTTCTCTCCATACCCCCTGATCCCTTTAGCCACAAGGGCCACATCTAACTCCCTCTTAAATGTAGGCAATGAACTGACCTCAACTACCTTCTATGGCAGAGAGTTCCAGAGATTCACCACTCTCTGTGTGAAAAATGTTTTTCTCATCTCGGTCCTAAAGGATTTCCCCTTTATCCTTAAACTGTGACCCCGTGTTCTGGACTTCCCCAACATCGGGAACAATCTTCCTGCATCTAGCCTGTCCAACCCCTTAAGAATTTTGTAGAAATGAGCTAAGATATTTCCATCAAAACTCAACACACAAAGAATGTGTGGAAAGGAATTGCAGATGCCGGTATAAACCGAAGTGCTGGAGTGCTGGAGTAACTCAGCCAGTCAGGCAGCACCTCTGGAGAAAACGGATGGGTGACGTTTCGGGTCGGGACCCTTCTTCAGACTGAAAGTAGAGGGGAGGGAACTGGAGGTAGGAAAAGGCCCGAACAAAGCAGGGCCGGGAACAGATGACCAAGGAAGGGTGGAGCCCACAATGGTCCATTGTTGGCTGGGGAAGGGGTGCTAACGGGAGAATTATACATGGATGCAAACAGTGGAACTAGTAAGATGACAAGGGTTGGGGAGGGGGGGAGAGGGAGAGAGGGAGTGCATGGGTTACTTATAATTGGAGAAATCAACGTTCATACTGCTGGGCTGTAAACTGCCTATAGACAATAGACAATGTCAAATATGAGGTGCTGTTCCTCCAATCTGCATTGGGCCTCACTCTGACAAAGAGGGTGTGTAACACAAAGATGGTGAAGAAGGATAAGAAATAATTTGTAATCATTTTAATCATTTTAAAAACCTCAGAGGTTTTGTGGTGCATGTGTGTTTTTGAAGGTTCTATGAATATGTACGGCACAATGAACTGGGGCAGAGAATAGAACAGAATGGAAGCAGAAGGCTGTGGAGGCCAAGTCAGTGATATATTTAAGGTAGAGATAGATAGATTCTTGATTAGTACGGGTGTCAGAGGTTATGGGGAGAAGGCAGGAGAATGGGGTTGAGAGGGAGAGATAGATCAGCCATGATTGAATGGCGGAGTAGACTTGATGGGCCGAATGGCCTAATTCCGCACCTTTCGCTTATAATCTTATTTTGGAAGTTAACCAAGAGAGAGTTAGATTTTGCTCTTGGGGCTAACGGAATCAAGGGATATGGGGAAAAAGCAGGAACGGGGTACTGATTTTGGATGATCAGCCATGACCATATTGAATGGAGGCGCTGGCTCGAAGGGCCGAATGGCCTACTCCTGCACCTGTTTTCTATGTTTCTATGTTAACCCATCATCAAAAGTGTGCAAAATGTTTAAGAAAGAACTGTAGATGCTGGTAAAATCGAAGGTAGACACAAAATGCTGGAGAAACTCAGCGGGTGTGGCAGCATCTCTGGAGCGAAGGAATGGGCCGGGTCGAGACCCTTCTTCAGGGGAGGGACGGGACAATGAAAGAAAGAAAGAAAGAGGGTGGACTGGGAAGGGGGAGGGGAAGGAGAGAGAAAGCAAGGGCTACCTGAAGTTAGACAAGTCAATGTTCATACCGCTGGGGTGTAAACTACCCAAGTGAAATATGAGGTGCTGTTCCTCCAATTTGCGCTGGGCCTCACTCTGACAATGGAGGAGGCCCAGGACAGAAAGGTCAGATTGAGAATGGGAGGGGGAGTTGAAATGCTGGGCCACCGGGAGATCAGTTTGGTTAAGACGGACTGAGCAGAGGTGTTCAGCGAAACGATCGACAAGCCTGCGCTTGGTCTCGCCGATGTAGAGACGTTGATCTTACCTTTAGGTTTAGGTTGAGGTTGAGGTTAATTATTATCAATGTACCAAGGAATTTGACAAAGATGTTTTAAATATCGGAAACTACAGGGCAAGCATTTTCTTGATCTAGATTAAGGAATAGAAATAATGAAACAATGAATACGTGATCAGATATACTATACAGAAATACAACCAGAAATATAACAGAAATACAACTTCATTATTCAGAGAGTGGTAGCTGTGTGGAATGAACTTCCAGCGGAAGTGGTGGAGGCAGGTTCGATTTTATCATTTAAAAATAAATTGGATAGGTATATGGACGGGAAAGGAATGGAGGGTTATGGTCTGAGTGCAGGTAGATGGGACTAGGGGAGAATAAGTGTTCGGCACGGACTAGAAGGGCCGAGATGGCCTGTTTCCGTGCTGTAATTGTTATACGGTTATTAGATGGTTAAACTCAAGTACACTAGGTGGAGCAAAGGGGAAGATACAGAATGCAGAATCTAGTTCTCAGCATTGTAGAGCATCAGTCCCACAGACAAAGTCCAATGTCCACAATGGGGTAGAGGTGAATTGAGCATCTATTCATCTTCTAGCTTAAGGAAGCCCAGTTCAGAAGCCTGATAACAGAGGGGAAGAATCTGTTCCTGAGTCTGCTTTCCTGAGGTGCGCGCTTTCAAGCTTCTGTACCTTCTGCCGGACGGGAGCGGGGAGAAGAAGGAATGACCGGGGTGGGACAAGTCTTTGTTAACGTTTTCTGCTTTTCCAGGCAGCATCATTACAGTGAAAAATAGAGTCTGAAGAAGGGTCCTGACACGAAACGTCACCCATCCTTTTTCTCCAGAGATGCTGCCTGACCCGCTGAGTTACTCCAGCACCTTGTGCCTATCTTCGGTATAAACCCGCATCTGCAGTCCAATTCCTATGCATGATTGCAATGGGCCTGTTTTCAATTACTTTCGTGTTATGTATGGAAAATTAGACAAGCTCCCATGCAGAATCACGTATAATATATACACGCATATTAAAAATAGCTTTTAATGGTAGAAACTGTTTGCAGTTCAGTGAAGATTAACACATGGGTTGGATTAAGTTGCTAAGGCTCCTCGGGGAAATCCAAAGAAAGCAAAAGCTGTCAATGAATGCAATTTGTGAAGCTTCAAAGGGCTTGTGCAAACGTTGTAATCTAGTTGGCAGCCAACATGTCTGCAGATCAGCCGTTATTGAAGTGTTAAGATGCAATATTTATAACCATGTAAAAAATGGTCTTATCGCCTGCATGAATGAGGCCAACGTGCCCATGTTAATGGAGTGTCTGCAGTCATGCATTGCCATCTGCTGGAGTAGTTTAGTTTAGTTTGGTTTAGAGATACAGCGCGGAGACAGGCCCTTCGGCCCACCTAGTCCGTGCCAGCCCAGCGATCTCCCCACTCACACCGACATGAGGGACATTTTGCAATTTTACAGAAGACAATTAAACACGACAAAAGTGGACGTCCTTGGAGCGTGGGAGTAAAACCGGAAAACCCACGCGGGTCACGGGGAGAACGTGCAAACTCTGCACAGACAGCGCCCGGAGTCGGGATTGAACCCGGGTCTCTGGCGCTGCAAGGCAGCAACTCTACCGCGGCGCCTTTGTACCGACCCATGCCAGCAGCAGAGGCAACAACATGGAAACAGGCCCTTCGGCCCACCGAGTCTATGCTGACCATTGATCTCCCATTCACACTAGTTCATAAGCTTGTAAGTTCTAGGATCAGAATTAGGCCATTCGGCCCATCATGTCTACTCCACCATTCAATCTTGGCTGATCTATCTTTCCCTCCTAGCCCTATTCTCCTGCCTTCTCCCCATAACCCCTGACACCCGTACTAATCAAGAATCTATCTCTCAGCCTTAAAAAATATCCATTGACTTGGTCTCCACAGCCTTCTGAGGCAATAAATTCCACAGATTCACCACCCTCTGAATAAATAAATTCCTCCTCATCTCCTTCCTAAAGGTACGTTCTTTAATTCTGAGGCATTCCTACCAGTGGAAGCATCCTCTCCACATCCACTCTATCCAGGCCTTTTACTATCAAATAAGTTTCAATGAGGTACCCCCTCATCCTTCTAAACTCCAGCGAGTACAGGCCCAGTGCCGTCAAACGTTCATCGTACGTTAATCCCCTCATACCTTGGATCTGCTGCTTGACTCACTGACTACATCTGTATGACCCCATCACAAGGACTATCAAACATAACTTCTCCTCACAAAGGCTCTATCCCCTCTGAGCTTCCGCTTAGACCTTGGTACCTCAAGGAGCAGCTGATCCGCTGACCTGAGGCACCGGGTAGGAGCATATAGGTGGAGCAGCTCAGAGAGGTAAGGCGGGGCGAGGCCATTCAATGATTTAAAAACAAATAAAAGAATTTTAAAATGAACTCGAAAGTGCACTGGAAGCCAGTGAAGGGAGGCCAAAATTGGCGTAATGTGCTCCCTCTTTCGAGTTCCGGTTAAAAGGCGAGCGGCAGCATTTTGGACCAACTGGAGACGAGCCAACGAAGCTCGTGAGACTCCAGTGTAGAGCGCATTACAGTAATCCAGCCGAGATGAAATAAAGGCGTGAATTACTGTTTCAAAATGCTGCCGCTCGAGAATAGGCTTCACCTTTGCCAGCTTCCTTAGGTGAAAGAAGCTGGACTTAACCACTGCGCCTATTTGTTTATCTAATTTAAAATCACCGTCCATCATAAAACCCAGGTTTAAAACTGTTGGCTTTACGAACACTGCAAGTGGACCCAAGTCAACAGAGGGAGGTTCACGGCAGCCATTAGGGCCGAACAAAATCACTTCTGTCTTTTTTTCGTTAAGTCCCAGAAAGTTTAAGGCCATCCAGGACTTAATGTCCTCAAGACAAGACAGAAGTGATTTTAGGGAATAATTATCTTCTTTCCTGAGTGGCATGTACAACTGGCTATCATCCGCGTAAAAGTGAAAGGAGATGCCATGCCTTCTTAAAATTGAGCCCAGTGGAAGTAGATAAAGGGAGAAAAGCAGGGGCCCTAAAATTGAGCCCTGTGGAACCCCATATGCCAAGGGAGCAGAGGAGGATTCAAGGCCACCAAGGCTTACACGCATGGTTCTATCTGCCAGATAGGACCTGAACCATCCCAGGGCACTGCCACAGATGCCCACTTGTTGCTGTAATCGGGAAATTAATATTCCATGGTCCACAGTGTCGAAGGCGGCAGATAGGTCCAGCAAGACAAGAACCAAATCAATGGATCTCTTTAAGGCAGAGAGATAGATAGATTCTTGATTAGTACGGGTGTCAGGGGTTATGGGGAGAAGGCAGGAGAATGGGGTTAGGAAGGAGAGATAGATCAGCCATGATAGACTGATGGAGTAGACATGATGGGCCGAATGGCCTAATTCTGACCTAGAACTTACAAAATTATGAACTAGTGTGAATGGGAGATCAATGGTCAGCATAGACTCGATGGGCCGAAGGGCCTGTTCCCTTGTTGTATTTTGAACCTCATTGCTGCTGGCACATGATTGAATGGCGGAGCAGACTTGATGGGCCGAATGTCCCAATTCTGCTCCTATCACTTGTGACCTTATGAACTGTGTGAATCACTTCTAAATTTGGTCTGCTCGGCACACAGCCTCAATGACAAGGTCACACTTCAAGCGCCTTTAATAAATAATCCGCATTCGTGGTGTAAACCCGCGCGTCACGCCTGACAGGTGAGGACGAGAGCATCTGCCAAGCACAAAGGGATGAAGATGAGCAAAAGTGACAAAAGGGAAATTCAGAAAACATGAAGCATTAGGACTTCACAAAGCCCAACGTCAGCGGGGTAGGCTCAGCTGCTGGGACAAGACTAATGAAAGGCAAACTGTAGATAGTGTGGATGTGGAAGTCTACTCCACCATTCAATCGTGGCTGATCTATCTCACCCTCCTAACCCCATTCTCCTGCCTTCTCCCCATAACCCCTGACACCTGCACTAATTCTCCTTAGTGTGTGTAGGATAGTGTCGGAAACTAAACTAAACTAAATCAAGAATCTATCTAGCTCGGCCTTAAAAATATCATAGAAACATTGAAACATAGAAAATAGGTGCAGGAGGAGGCCATTCGGCCCCCATTCAATATGATCATGGCTGATCATCCAACTCAGTATCCCATCACTGCCTTCTCTCCATACCCCCTGATCCCTTTTGCCACAAGGGCCACATCTAACTCCCTCTTAAATATAGTCAATGAACTGGCCTCAACTACCTTCTGTGGCAGAGAATTCCACAGATTCACCACTCTCTGTGTGAAAAATGATTTTCTCGTCTCGGTCCTAAAAGTCTTCCCTCTTATCCTTAAACTGTGACCCCTTGTTCTGGAACTGTGACCCCTAATTCTGGAACTGTGACCCCCTGGTTCTGGATCCATTGGCTTGGCTTGGCCTCCACAGCCTTCTGTGGCAAAGAATTCCACAGATGTTTCCACTGGTGGGAGAGTCTAGGACCAGAGGTCACAGCCTTAGAATTAAAGGGCGCTCTTTTAGAAAGGAGGCGAGGAGGAACTTCTTCAGTCAGAGGGTAGTTAATCTGTGGATCTCATTGCCGCAGAAGGATTTGGAGGCCAAGTCAGTGGATGTTTTGAAGGCGGAGATAGACAAATTCTTGATTAGAACGGGTGTCTAGTGTTATGGGGAGAAGGCAGGAAAATGGGATTAGGAGGCAGAGATCAGCCATGATTGAATGGCAGAGTAGACTTCGATGGGCCGAATGGCCCAATTCTACTCCTATAACTTGTGAAGACAGGCGTGGCAAGCATGAAGGAGTGGAGATCATTGTGCAAATCTGAAGAAGTGACTTGACCCAAAACGTCACCCATTCCTTCTCTCCAGAGATGCTGCCTGACCCGCTGAGTTACTCCAGTATTTTCTGTCTATCTTCAGTGCAGTGAGTAAGGTCCATGAAGAATAATAAAAGCATTACCAAATAGTGAAAGGGCTGGATAGAGTAGATGTGGAGAGGATGTTTCCACTGATGGGAGTGTCTAGTACCAGTCATCATAGCTTCAGAATTAAAGGATGTTCCTTTAGCAAGGAGATGAGAAGGAATTTCTTTAGTCAGAGGGTGGTGAATCTGTGGAATTCTTAGTCACAGAATAATAATAATAATAATAATAATAATAATAATAATAATAATAATAATAATAATAATATATTTTATTGTCATTGCACATCAGTGCAAGATTTAGTGTGCAGGGTGTGGAGGCCAAGTCAATTGATATATTTAAGGCAGTAAAGATAGATTCTTGATTAGTACGGGTGTCAGGGGTTGTGGGGAGAAGCAGGAGAATGGGGTTAGGAGGAAGAGATAGATCAGCCATGATTGACTCCGCTATCTTTAAGAGTCCTCCTCCACCCTCTGAGCAGAGAATTCCACAGTCACACAACTCTCTGTGCGAAAAAGTGTTTCCTCATCTCCGTTCTAAATGGCTTACCCCTTATTCTTAAACTGTGGCCCCTGGTTCTGGACTTCCCCCAACATCGGGAACATGTTTCCTAATTGTTTCTTAAATGTTGCGATAATCCCAGCCTCAACCATCTCCCACGGCAGCTCGTTCCATACACCCACCACCCTTTGTGTGAAAATGTTACCTCTCAGAGTCCTATAAACTATTCCACCCTCTCACCCCTTCACCTTGAACTGATGTCCTCTGCTTCTCGATTCCTCTACTCTGGGAAATATTCATCTTTTTGGCATCTTCGGCTAAATTGATAATGGGCCTTTCTTTGGGGTCTGCACCATCAAAGATGCCTGCGGGCAGCATTTCATTTCTCTCCATGTGAGACAAAGAGAAGGGGCTCGATAGAACACAATGAAGGATCTCAGCTGCAATATTGAAGACCAGAATTAGCCGTGCAATCAAATGTGCTTCAGTGCCATCAATTATAGAAAATTGCAGAGTTGTGTCCCATTCACCAGACAAATCTAGCCAAGGCAATCACCGTGCTTTCATCCTTCTCTGTACCATCAATAAATTGATGAAAGAAGTCCAATAAGATGTCGTTAAAAAAGAACAAATGAAACCTCACCAACAGTCAGCTCCCCAGAGTGCAGTTACAATCCTGACTGACCCTTACCTCACAAATGTCTTCTGTTTTCGAACCTGAGGATTATAAGAAATTACTTTCAGGAGAGAATGAACAGAACGGTCCCGACACATAACGTCACCTGTCCATGTCCTCCAGAGTTGCTGCCTGGCCCGCTGAGTTACTCCAGCACTCTGTGCCATTTTTTTATAAACCAGCATCTGCAGTTCTTTATGTTAGTCGAAGACGAGGCCAATTGGATTTCTGTTCAAGGATGTTCAACCAAAGATTCTGGTGGGAAATGGAAGTGTCAAGAAACTACTGGCCACACTCCCATTTCACACCCGCCATCGGGAAGAAGGTACAGGAGCCTGAAAGCTGCAACATCCAGGTTCAGGAACAGCTTCTTCCCTGGAGCTATCCGGCTATTAAACACTACAAACTCAAATAAGTACAACCACAAAGCTGGAGGAATGGCCCTGTCCCACGGTACGGGTTCGTTCCAAGAGCTCTCCCGAGTTTAAAAAAATCAAACTCGTGGTAAGCACGGAGAATGAACGTAGCGGGTACGTCGGAGCTCGGGGACGTCTCTTAACGGCTCGTAACGCTAACGGCAGGTACTCGGGAAGACTCGCTAACGGCAGGTAAGCACGAGAAGATTTTTCAACATGATGAAAAATGTCCACGAGAGCCCCGAGTACCGACGAGCGGCCATTACCGTAAATCTCCGAGTTCGAATCAGGGCAAACTCGGGGAGAGCTCTTGGAATGAACTCGTACAGTGGGACAAGGGTTTAGCTCAGCGGGTCAGGCAGCATCTCGGAAGAGAAGGGGGGCATTGGTTTTGTCTTTTTGCACAATTAAAGCCCTGTCCCACGGTACGAGTTCTTTCCAAGAGCTCTCCCGAGTTTGCCCGGATTTGAACTCAGAGATTTATGGTAATGGCCACTCTTTGGTACTGGTTATTATAATGTTTACAGTGTACTATGTTTACATACTCTATTGTGTTGCTGCAAGCAAATACTTCATTCATCTGTCTGGGACATAAGACAATAAAACACTCTTGCCTCTCCCGATGACCATGTTAAAGATGAAACAATGGGGACTTGGTTATTGAGAGGTGTCAGTTTAGTTTAGTTTATTGTCACGTGTAACGAGGTACAGTGAAAAGCTCTTGTTGTGTGCTAACCAGTCAGCAGAAAGACAATACATCATTACAATCGAGCCATGCACAGTGTACAGATACATGATAAGGGAATAACGTTTAGTGCAAGGTAAAGTCAGCAAAGTCCGATCAAGGATAGTCCGAGGGTCACCAATGAGGTAGATAGTTCATCACTGCTCTCTGGTTGCGGGAGGATGATTCAGTTGCCTGATAACAGCTGGGAAGAAACCGTCTCTGAATCTGGTGGTGTGCGTTTTCACACTTGGGAATAGCATGAAGAAGGGTCCCGACCCAAAGCGTCACCTATCCATGTCCTCCAGAGATGCTATCTGATCCGCTGAGTTACACCAGCACTTTGTGTTCTGAATGTGCTAATTCAACAAGTCTAAAGTGGCTGTCTCACTTGGGCGAACTAATTGGCGAGTTTAGAAGAGTTTGAAAAAATGACATGTTGAAGACCTCCTTCAACCATGTTGAAGACCAGCTTCGACTAGCTACGACTAGCTACGATTAACTTCAGGAAAATTGGAGAGTGAAGACGACTTCCTGTGACCTCCCTTCGACATCCCTTCGACCTCCCTTTGACTATGTTGAAGACTATCTACGACTACCTTTGACTACTTCGATTACCTACGACTAACATGCCGACCTACTACGACCTACTACGACTAAACCTACGAGTAAAAAAAAGTATCGTTTTTTTGCCATGGCGACCTTTTTTTACTCGCGGGCATTTTTTTAACATATTGAAAAAACCGCCGCAACCTAGCTGAGGCCTCGAGTACGCGGAGACCACTCTCGAGCATGAAGGAGAGTTACGAAGACCTCCTACGACCTCGTGTCGACCACGCTGCGAGTACAAGTCGAGGGCAAACTCGCCAGAACTCGCAGAGTTAGGTCGCCCAAGTGGGACAGCCCCTTCAAATGACTGCCTCTGCTTTCTTGCAATTATCAACCAGCAATAACTCCTAATTAAAGTGAAAGAAACAGAACACTAAATTAATAAATATTTCAACTGATCTATTTTCTCAGGGAGAAAGATATTTCGGCGTAATTCCTTTCTCAAAATAATTGGATTTAGCTCTATCTGATTCATATTTAAATCCTCAATTGAGCAGCATAGTGTTTCATAGAGAAAGAAAGAACATAGAATAAATCTGGAGAATTTTTATTCAAGGTGGGATTGAAATCCACGTCGAACAAAAAGAAAATCCTGGAATTACCATAAATATTTAAGATTAATATTCTGATGAAAGGGAGCCTCAGAGCTTTTCTTCCATGTTCTATGGTGATGATAAGTAGTTTCAACAATGTGCTTTGTAGTATGATGTGATTTGCTTTAGAATCGATGGCATTCTGAGCAACAAAGCAAGAAGGCTTTTGCTCAGTTCTCTGATTACACGTCATCCATTATTCCATTCTTACTTCCGCACTGCAGTAATGCGCGGCCTGTCGTAACCGTGGAGGTTTGGGGGCTTGCTGTGAGATGTTGTCAGGCCCTGTTCGGCCTCTTGGAGCGGCGCCCAGTTCAGCCAAGCCCCAGGCTGCAGCAGAGCCTCAAGTGGTAGAATGGGGTAGAACGATGGGCTGAATGGCCTGTCCCAGGGCTCCAACTCCACATTAACGAGTCACCATTCGTATTGAAAAGTGAGATCTATCTCTTGGATTCCAGTGCGTAAGATGAGAGTGTTATCCTTTTGACAAATTAATTATTCTCCAAAGAACTAGTTACTTAACATCTTCATGGATCTTACGTGGATCGTGTGTTAGTTCTGTTGCCGGCAGCTTTTCAGAATAATGTCTAGATTTGTTAACAAATATCACTCCATGAAACATTTTACATATCTGGCACCATTTGAGTTTACAAAGATCAGAATGAATATCAATAAATAAAAAGACTCGGAAATATTTCACACAGCCGAGTCCTGTCTCTTTTGGGGGCTCTACAGTCTTTGACATAGAAACATAGAAGATAGCTGCAGGAGTAGGCCATTCGGCCCTTCGAGCCTGCACCGCCATTCAATATGATCATGGCTGATCATCCAACTCAGTATCCCGTACCTGCCTTCTCTCCATACCCCCTGATCCCTCTAGCCACAAGTTCCACATCTAACTCCCTCTTAAATATAGCCAATGAACTGTGGCCTCAACCACCTTCTGTGCCAGAGAGTTCCAGAGATTCACCACTCTCTGTGTGAAAAATGTTTTTCTCATCTCGGTCCAAAAGAATTTCCCCTTTATCCTTAAACTGTGACCCCTTGTCCTGGACTCCCCCAACATCGGGAACAATCTTCCTGCATCTAGCCTGTCCAACCCCTTAAGAATTTTGTAAGTTTCTATAAGATCCCCCCTCAATCTTCTACATTCTAGCGAGTGAAGGGTTGGTAGGGGGTCACAGCTATCGACAATCATATGAATGAAGACCAGAGGCGAGATGTGGAAACTGCAACCTTTGCTTCTCTGGATTGGTGCAAAAAGCTGGAGTAACTCGGAGGGTTTGACATCATCTCTGGAGAAGAGGAAAAATTGACAATTCGGGACAAGGGTCCTTCTTCAGACCTTTGTGTCTCGACCCGAAAAATGTCACCCATTCCTTTTTCTCCAGAGATGCTGCCTGTCCTGTTGAGCTACTCCAGCTTTTTGTGTCTCTCTTCGGTTTAAACCAGGGTCTGCAGTTCCTTCCTGCACAGTTCTCCTTCTCTGCAGTTCCCTGCAGCAGTGGAAAAGTGATTAGTTTTTCATTAGCTGAGCATCAGTGACCTTTGCAAACACAGCTGGACATTACTGATTGTGAATATATCATTCCCTCGGCGTCTGTAGTGTTTTTCTGGTGTATGGTCTTAGAGATACAGCAAGGAATAAGACTCTTGGGCCCACCGAGGCCACCGATTACCCCGTCATGCCTGCCTGTTCAATGTTATACCCTGCACTAAAAGTTGCAGGATGTAACCCTTTATGCCTCCGTCTACGCCGCCTCTGCTCCCAGGGTGAGGCGTTCCACACCAGGGCATCGGAAATGTCCTCATTCTCCAGGGAATGGTGGTTCCCCCTCCCCACTATAGATGAGGCTCTCACCAGGGTCTCTTCAATACCCCATAACACTGCACTCTCTCCCCATCCCCCCACTCGTAACAAGGGCAGAGTCCCCCTAGCCCTCACCTTCCACCCTACTAGCCATCACCCGCTGAGTTTCTCGATTTCCAGCATCTGCATGTTCCTTCTTAAACCCTTTATGCCTTATCTGTAGACTGCGGACTTCGTGCATAGTATCTTCTTTGACTGGTTAGCACGCAACAAAAGCTTTTCACTTTATCTCGGTACATATGACAAAAATAGACTAAACACTAGCTCTGTGTTAAAGCACGTTCTCATCCACTCCCTACAGACTAGGGGCAAACTATAGATGCCAATTCATTGGAGTGGCATGGTGGTGCAGCGGTAGAGTTGCTGCCTTACAGTGCTCACAGCCCCAGAGACCCGGGTTCGATCCTGACTACGGGTGCAGTTTGTACGTTCTCCCCGTGACTTGTGTGGGTTTTCTCCGGGCGCTCCAGATTCCTCACACACTGGCGACAAATTAAAATTGTAAATTCTCCCTGGCGTGTATAGAATAGCGTTAATGTGCGGGGATCGCTGGCCGGCGTGGATTCGGTGGACCATGCTGTATCTCTAAACTAAAAATTAACCGTCAAACCTTTGGAATGTGGGAGAAACCCGAAGCAATCGTAGCAAGCCCTCGGGGTCATGGGGAGAACGTGCAAACTCCACAGAGACAGCACCCGAGGTCAGGATCGAACCCGGATTCCTGGCCCTGCGAGTCAACGGGTCTGCCAGCTGAAAATAAGTTTTACACACTTTGTAACAGGCCTTGCCGCAACCTCCAACCCTCAAGAGAAAACTGCCTCTCTTTCTAGCGACTACCTTCTAACCCAGGCTGCTTTCTGGTCATTCTCGACTGCACCCTCTCCAATCACTCCACATCTTTCCTCTAATGGGGCGACCAGAACTGTCCACAAAACTGCAGGTGCAGAAGAGGTTGAGGAAGGAAATAAAATGAGAGTAGGGGGATCGAGAACCAGAGGACATTGGTTTAAGGTGAGGCTGCACATGATTCATATTTAAAATGAGGGGGTAAAGATTTAATAAGAACCTGAGGGGTATCTTTTTAATACAAAGGCTAGTGGGTAAATGGAACGAACTGCCAGAGGAGGTAGTGGGCACAGTAGACAATAGGTGCTATTCGGCCCTTCGAGCCAGCACCGCCAACGTGATCATGGCTGATCACCCACAATCTGTACCCCGTTCCTGCCTTCTCCCCATAGCTCCTGACTCTATCTTTAAGAGCCCCATCAATCTCTCTCTTGAAAGTATCCAGTGAACCGGCCTCCACCGCCCTCTGAGGCAGAGAATTCCACAGACATAGAAACATAGAAACATAGAAATTAGGTGCAGGAGTAGGCCATTCGGCCCTTCGAGCCTGCACCGCCATTCAATATGATCATGGCTGATCATCCAACTCAGTATTCCGTACCTGCCTTCTCCCCATACCCCCTGATCCCCTTAGCCACAAGGGCCACATCTAACTCCCTCTTAAATATAGCCAATGAACTGGCCTCAACTACCCTCTGTGGCAGAGAGTTCCAGAGATTCACCACTCTCTGTGTGAAAAAAGTTCTTCTCATCTCGGTTTTAAAGGATTTCGCCCTTATCCTTAACTCACAACTCTCTGTGTGAAAAAGTTTTTCCTCGCCTCCGTTCTAAATGGCTTACCCCTTATTCTTAAACTGTGGCCCCTGGTTCTGGACTCCCCCAACATCAGGAACATGTTTCCTGCGTTTACTATCATAATGTTTAAGAAATAGTTAGACAGGTGCACGGATAGGACGGATTTACAGGGACATGGGCCAAATGCGGGCAAGTGTGTCAGTCTGGTCAGTCAGTTTAGTTTATTGTCGCGTGTAACGAGGTACAGTGAAAAGCTTTTGTTGCGTGCTATCCAGTCCACAGAAAGACAATACATGATTACAATCGAGCCATTCACAGTGTATAGATACATGATAAGGGAATAACGTTTAGTGCAAGGTAAAGCCAGCAAAGTCCGATCAAGGATAGTCTGAGGGTCACCAATGAGGTAGATAGTAGTTCAGGACTGCACTCTGGTTGTGGTGGGATGGTTCAGTTACCTGGGAAGAAACTGTCCCTGAATCTGGAGGTGTGCGTTTTCACACTTCTGTACCTCTTGCCCGATGGGAGAGGGGGGAAGAGGGAGTGACCAGGGTGCGACTCGTCCTTGATTATGCTGCTGGGATCCCTCGTTGAGGACCCGGGAGGAGAAGAAGCTCTGACCGCCGGTCCACGGCCTACTTCTACCGCGGGTGTGGCGGGGACTTGCCATCAGGAGCGGGGTCCCTCGCCGGGGACCTCTGGAGAGGAGCTCCGACTGCCGGCCCTGCGGTCTGCGGTGCTTCTGGCTGCGGCGGGGCGGGGACTTTAGATCTTCGACTGCCGGCCTGCGGTCTACACCAACCAGAAGCCGCGGTCTCCGGTGGGGAGGCACCGATTCAGGACTTACCTGGACTTTATCCGGACAGCGGTGACTGCGGAGGGTTGAGGTCCCAACCACGGGGGGAAATGGAGGAGGACTGGCCAAATTTTGTGCCTTCCACCATAGTGATGAATGCTGTGGCGGATGTTTGTGTTAAATTTTTATTGTGTTTTTGTATGTTCTTTTTTCATTGTGCTGCTGCTGGCAAATTCATTTCACTTGCCATTTATGTGCAAGTGACGAATAAAACTGACATTGATTGATTGATTGATTGATATTGGCCTTGCCGCTGCAGCGTGAGGTGTAAATGAAAGGGGGGTTGGTTTGTGTGACGGTCTGGGCCACGTCCACAATTCGCTACAATTTCTTGCGGTCTTGGATGGAGCAGTTCCCAAAGCAAGCCGTGATGCATCCTGACAGTGTAGACGGGGCATGCTGTTTGGTGTGGACAAGTTGGGCCGAAGGACACTCAATGACACGATGAGAGAGAATGGAAAGGAAACATGTAGACTGGTAATTTTCACCAGACTCCATAAAAAAAACTCCATACAGTACTGTTCACTAATCCCTCATTATCACTGGCAGTATATTTTAAGTGAAAATTGCAGTCGGGCATTGCTTTCTGATGGTTATAATATGAAGTGATCAGCTGGAAGAATACTCCTTGGTGTAATTAGACGAAGCACCAGCTATGTATGTATCTTATTCTGCCCCAGTGTAGTTTACTTTAGTTTAGTTTAGAGATCCAGCACGGAAACAGGCCCTTCAGCCCACCGGGTCCATGCCGACCAGCGATCCCCACACACTAACACTATCCTACACACACACACTAGGGGACAATTTACATTTATACCAAGCGAATTAACTTACTAACCTGTACATTTTTGGAGTGCGGGAGGAAACCGGAGGACCAGGAGAAAACCCACGCGGTCACGGGGAGAACGTACAAACTCCGTACAGACAGCGCCCGTGGTCAGGATCGAACCCGGGTCTCTGGCGCTGTATTTTTTGCTGTAAGGCAGCACCTCTACCGCTGCGCCACCGTGACTGCCCACACTGGGGTTAGCGCTGAAGTTTGCTCTTGTCATGAGTTTTAATATTTCTGGTTCAAGCTGAACAAGGTGCACTGGATGTAGCCAGGGCTCAAGGTTACGAGCTGCAGGGAAGTTTGACCTTTATCCGGGAGATCTTCCAGTCTGGATTTAAAACCATGCACAGCACGGAGTCAGCATTGCTAAGGGTTTTTAACGATATCCTCCTGGCTAATGATTCTGGGGATTGTGTGGTTCTTGTCCTGCTGGACTTGTCTGCCGCCTTTGATACGGTGGACCATAATATCTTATTATCTCGGCTACAGCAGTTAGTGGGCATCTGCGACAGTGCCCTGGGATGGTTCAGGTCCTATCTGGCGGGCAGAACCATGTGTGTTAGCCTTGCTGGGTTTGAATCCTCTTCCGCTCCCCTGTCATATGGGGTTCCACAGGGTTCGATTCTGGGGCCCCTGCTTTTCTCGCTGTACATACTTCCTCTGGGTTCCATCCTTAGAAAGCATGGCATCTCCTTCCACTGTTATGCAGATGATACCCAGCTTTATTTGCCGCTGAGGGGGGAAGATGCCTTTTCTGTAAAATCGCTTCTGTCTTGTTTTGATGACATTAAGTCCTGGTTGGCCCTAAACTTTCTTGGATTTAATGAAAAGAAGACAGAGGTGATTTTATTTGATCCCAATGGCTGCCGTGAACCTCCATTTGTTGATTTAGGTCCATTGTCAAGGTACGTGAAGCCAACAGTTGTGAACCTGGGTTTTAGGATGGACAGTGACTTTAAATTAGATCGCCAAATATGCGCGGTGGTTAAGTCCAGCTTCTTTCACCTAAGGAAGCTGGCGAAGGTGAAGCCCATTCTCGAGCGGCAGCATTTTGAGACAGTAATCCATGCCTTTATTACATCTAGGCTGGATTACTGTAACGCGCTCTATTTTGGTGTTGCTCGTTCTTCACTGGCTCGTCTCCAGTTGGTTCAGAATGCTGTCGCTCGCCTTTTAACAGGGACTCGAAAGAGGGAGCACATATCGCCAATTCTGGCCTCCCTACACTGTCTCCCGGTGCACTTTCGGGTTCATTTTAAGTTACTGTTATTTGTTTTTAAATCTCTGAATGGGCTCGCCCCGCCTTACCTCTCTGAGCTGCTCCACCCATACACTCCTGCCCGGTCCCTCAGGTCAGCTGGTCAGCTGCTCCTGGAGGTACCGAGGTCTAGTCGGAGGCTCAGAGGGGATAGAGCCTTCTCTGTTGCTGCTCCGGCACTCTGGAACACCCTGCCGCTGCACATCAGACAGGCCCCCTCACTGTCCATCTTCAAATCCAGTGTTAAAACGCATTTGTACTCCCTGGCTTTTGACCATGCCTGAGGCTTTGCTTCTGTTTGTGGTGTTTTTGATGTTTCTTTATTTTACATGTCTTTTCCTACTATTTCTTTTGATTGTTATTTTTGGTGTGTATTAACTTTTTTGTCAATGATTAGTGATGTACAGCACTTTGTTGCAACTATGTTTGTTTTTAAAGTGCTCTATAAATAAAATTATTATTATTATTATTATTATTATTATTATCCCTTGGAGTGCAGGAATATGGGGGTGATCTTATAGAGTTGTACAAGATCGTGAGGGGGAGAGATTGGGTAAATACATAAAGTCTTATACCGATGGTAGAGGAATTGAGCACCAGAGGACATAGGTTTAAGGTGAGGGGGGGAAAGATTTAAAAGGAATCTGAGGGGTAACCTTTTTACAAGGGTGGTGGGTGTATGGAACCAGCTGCCAGAGGAGGTAGTTGGGGCAGCTACCATCATAACATTCAAGATACATTTGGATAGGTAAATGGATAGGACAGGTTTGGAGGGATATGGGCTAAATGCAGGAAGATGGAACTAGTGTAGATGGGACATGTTGGTTGGTCGGTATGGGCCTTAGACAGGTACATGGATAGGATATTTACAGGGACTAGTTGGGCCGAAGGGCCTGTTTCCAAGCTGTATCACTCTATGACCATCTGCAGTTCCCTGTTAATCCAAGTCTTCATAGAGTCACAGCGTGATGCAGTGTGGAAACAGGCCCTTCGGCCCTACCTATCCCTGTAAAGGTATCCTATCCATGTAGCTGTCTAATTGTTTCTTCAATGCTGGGATAGCCCCTGCATGAACTGCCTGGTCTGGCAGCTTGTTCCGTACACCCACCATCCACCGTGTGAAGAAACACGAGTGTGATCAGGAAAAATTCATTTTCAGACTGGACAGTGGAAGCATCCGCCTCGCATGCCTGTAAACAGCAACATAGTCTCTCTCTAGGTTACACAAAAAAGCTGGGGAAACTCAGCGGGTGCAGCAGCATCTATGGAGCGAAGGAAATAGGCAACGTTTCGGGCCGAAACCCTTCTTCAGACGGAAAGCTCACAAAGGCCTGTTTCATTTAACATCATTATGTTTTTGCGTCATTACATTATCTTTCATGTATTGTTTTTGATCTCTCCACATCACTGTCTATATCTCTCGTTTCCCTTATCCCTAACCAGGTTGAATAAGGGTCTCAACCCGAAATGCCACCCATTCCTTCTCTGCCTGTCCCGCTGATGAGTAACTCCAGCTTTGGCACTCTCATAGAGTTATAGAGTGATACAGGGTGTAAGCAAGCCCTTCGGCCCGACTTGCCCACACCGGCCAACATGTCCCAGCTACACTTGACCCACCTGCCCGCGTTTGGCCCATACCCCTCCAAACCCGTCCTATCCATGTACCTGTCTAACTGTTTCTTAAACGTTGGGATAGTCCCAGCCTCAACTACCTCCACTGGCAGCTCGTTCCATACGTCCACCATCCTTTGTGTGAAAAGGTCGCCCTTCAGGGCCATGAAGCGAGCGGGCAAGATCATCTCTGACCCCCCCATCACCCTGGCCACAAACTCTTTGAATCACTTCCCTCTGGAAGGCGACTCCGGACTGTCAAAGCTGCCACAGCCAGACATAAAAACAGTTTTTATCCACGAGTACTTGCTCTACTCAACAGCCAAAAATCTGTAGCCTCCCTTTGATCTGGTATTTTGTGGGTTCACATGCTTGATCAATGGTGTTTTATCATTAATGTTTTATTATAATTAATATTTAGTGTTTTCTGAATCATTCGTAACTGTCACTGTATGTCATGTTGTTACTTGTGGGCGGAGCACCAAGGCAAATTCCTTGTATGTGAATACTTGGCCAATAAACGTACTTACTTACTTACTATTCAATCTTTTCCCCTTCACCTTAAACCTATGTCGCCACGATTCTGCCACCGACAATGTTACAGAAAATCCATCAAACAGTCTTATCTTCAGCTAGCTGTGGCAGAAGCCCAGAGTTACTCCAGCTTTTTGAGTCTATCTTCGGTTTAAACCAGCATTTGCAGTTCCTTCCTACACAATGTAGTCCCACTGACTGCCTGGAGTACTTTCAAGGCTCATGAATGAACAAATATTTACAAACATTGCACCTCATTGCAGCGTTTTCTCCAACGTGTCAACCTGCCGCCATTTCAGGAGAATCCGTCAGCTACTTCACAGGGAATGAGTGTTGTCAACATGAATCACCCTGGTCACTTCAAGGTCAGTGTGCAGTGCACAACGGTACAAAAATAATCACCAGACGTTCCTTCTCCACGTATCCTCTGCGCACAAACCTGCGACACATCCGATGCGTAAATATGATTGAAACATTTTTTATAGTCATTTCAGAATATCTTGAGGTTATAATGTTACACAGCACGGAAATAGGCCCTTTGGCCCAAGTCATTCAGAAGGCTGCGGAGTGCAAGTCAGTGGATATTTGTAAGGTGGGGTGTCAGGGGTTATGGGGAGAATGGGGTTAGGATGGGAGAGATAGATCAGCCATGATTGAATGGCAGAGTAGACTTGATGGGCCGAATGGCCAAATTCTTCTCCGATCACATGAACTTATGAACATCCATGGTGACTGCCTGAGCTCGTCCCATTTGCCTGAGTTTGTCCATTATCCCTTGTGTCTTTCCTATCCTTGTCCCAATATACCCAACAAAATATCCTTTATATGTTGTAGTTGAACCCTCCTCTGCCATTCATTGCCACAGACGGCAATGGAGGCCAAGACATTGGGTATTTTTCATGCAGAGATTGATAGGTTCTTGATTAGTAAGGGCATCACATGTTAGGGAGACAGGGCAGTAGAATGGGGTTGGGAGGAAGAAAATAAATCAGCCATGATCGAATGGAGGAGTAGACGTGATGGGCCAAATGTCCTAAAACTGCTTCCATGTCTTCTACCAAAATGGAGACTTGTACTGTGCAGAGCTTTCCTGCAAGATCTTCCAGTATTTCTTACTTTGGCTAGTCCTTTGCCTGTCAACTCTAGCACTGATCAAAGAGTTATGATTTCCTGAAGATGATACCAATCAACTTGTTTATAAAATATACTTTGACTTCTAGTAATAGTAAGTAACTTTTTATTTAAATAGCACTTTTAAATCAAATCACGTTGAAGCCAAAGTGTTTTACAGAGAAGAAATCAGATTACCATACATCCGTATAAAATAAAAAAATAAAAAAGACACAACACACTATAGAATTTAACATGAACGTCCCCCCCACAGCAGAATCAACACTTTCCACTGTGAGGGAAGGCACTAAAAAAGTCCGGTCCTCCTCCTCTTAGTTCAGCTGAGGTCGGGGCCTATTTGAGGCCTCTGCAGTCACCGCTATGGTGGCCCGATGTCATAGGCCCTCTTTCCGGATTATGGAGTTCCGGCGTAGGTAGAACACTCTTCAGCAGCATTGGAACAGTCTTCTGGTCTTAACCTTGTGCTGGAAGGCATTCGATGATGGGAACATCAGGAAAAGTTTGTGTTCTTAAGTTCTAGGAGCAGAATGAGGCCATTCGGCCCATCAAGTTTACTCCGCCGTGTCGATCTATCCATCCCTCTCAACTCCATTCTCCCGCCTTCTCCCCATAACCCCAGACACCCGTGCTAATCGAGATAACGACAATGGACAATGACCAATAGTGATCGAGACTTTAGCACAAATCCATCCTGAAGTAAGCGCAGTAATAACGTTAAATATCATTTCCTCAGAAACAAAGATCAGTGAAGGAATGAGCCCAAATAGCAGGCTAGTGCCAAAGCATCGTAAATTTGAAGTGCGTCGTGTGATTTATGTTTTCAATGGAGCCTATCAATGAATCAAACTTCATTCCTGACATAGAATAAATTGCTTTCTATAATGATGAATGCTTTAGGATTATTAAGCCCAAAAGTTAAAAAAAAAAACATGGCTGGAATGGAACAAAAAGTAAAAACAGAAAATGAGTGGAATAAAATTTAACAAAAGGACTCTCGCAGTTTGTGGTTTACTTAAAGATAAACCTGAAGTCATTGCTTTTACAGAGAGAGTATATTCCCTAAAAATAGACACAAAATGCTGGAGTAACTCAGCGGGACAGGCAGCATCTATGGAGACAAGGAATGGGTGACGTTTCGGGTCGAGATCCTTCTTCGGAAAGCATGGGCTTCCTCTGGGTGCTCCGGTTTCCTGCCACATACCAAGGGCGTGCAGGATTACAGGTTAATTGGGCTGTAAATTGCCCCTAGTGCGTAGGGAGTGGATGCAACAATAGGATGAATGGGTGATCGATGGTCGGCATGGACTCAGTGGGCAGAAGGGCCTGTTTCCATGCTGTATCTTTCAATAAAACCATTAACATCTGCAGCTACGAAAGCACACTTGGCTTTTTGTTGATCCGCTGAGTCACTCCGGCATTTTGTGTGTCCTTTTGTTTTCTATCTTAAATGTAGGAACAGGAGGAGAGAGGGTGGTGAATCTGTGGGATTCATTGCCACAGGCAGCTGCGGAGGTCAAGTCATTGGCTACTTTTAAATCAGAGATCGACAGATTTGCTACACTATATTCCATCTGCCACTTCTCTGGCCACTGTCCAAACCTGTCCAAGTCCTTCTGCAGAGTCCCTGCTTTCTCTACACTACCTGCCCTTCCACCTATTTTCATATTATCTGCAAAATTGGCCACAAAGCCTTCAACCCCGCTCGTCCAAATCGTTAATATACAACGTGACTGGCAGCGGCACCAACACCCGCCAACCAGAAAAAGCCCCTCTATTGCCACTCTTTGTCTTCTGCCATCCATCCAACCTGCCGTTGTGAGGGAAAGATAAATCAGCACTGATTGAATGGCAGAGTAGACTCGATGGGCCGAACGGCCTAATTCTGCTCCGAGAACTTACAAACTTCAATATTGGACATGCTAGAGGCAGGAAACATGTTCCCGATGTTGGGGGAGTCCAGAACCAGGGGCCACAGTTTTAAGAATAATCGATGAGCCATTTAGAACGGAGACGAGGAAACACTTTTTCACACCGAGAGTTGTGAGTCTGTGGAATTCTCTGCCTCAGAGGGCGGTGGAGGCCGGTTCTCTGGATGCTTTCAAGAGGGAGTTAGATAGGGCTCTTGAAGATAGCGGAGTCAGGGGATATGGGGAGAAGGCAGGAACGGGGTACTGATTGGGGGTGATCAGCCATGATAACAGTGAATGGCGGTGCTGGCTTGAGGGGCCGAATGGCCTACTCCTGTACCTATTGTCTATTGGCTATTGGTTATTGGCTATTGGCACGCAAGTCCATTTTGTATTCTTGTCCATGCCTACAACTCTTCTGTATCATAATATTTCATCCTAAATATAGTGGCTATCTTCAAGGTGGTAACCCTGGATGATGTAATATTTATGGCTCAAACCCAATCTAAATGTAAATTCCACTGCTTGTACATTTTACAGCTTCTTTTGGAATAGACAACCTGGCAGCAAGTCAAATTGAACAATAAAAGAAAACTTGGTTCACATCTGTGTGTGTAGGAACCTACAGATGCTGGTTTACCCCGAAGATAGACACAAAATGCTGGAGTAACTCAGTGGGACAGGCAGCAGCATCTCTGGCTAGAAGGAATGGGTGACGTTTCGGGTCGAGACCCTCCTTCAGACCCTGAAGAATGCCCCCTGAATGTCTGAAGAAGGGTCTCGACCCGAAACATCACCCATTCCTTCTATCCAGAGATGCTGCCTGTCCCCATTAAATACTATTAATTGCTTTGGCCAGGTTTCATCAGACCTAGCTTGGCCTTTCATTTTCACCTAGACGAGAGAAATCATTCCTTCCCATGTCATTGCAATTAACACCTCACTCTGGTCTTGTTACAGGAGCACGTTGAACTAATTTGTAAAAATAGCTTTCAATTAGCTTTGCTCGATAGTCATTTACATGCGTTACCCTAGCTCATGCCCACATTAGTCTGTTCTACACAAACTGAGTCTTAAACTGGGGTAGACAAAAATGCTGGAGAAACTCAGCATCAATGGAGCGAAGGAAATAGGCAACGCTTCGGGTCGAAACCCTTCTTCAGACTGGGGATTGTTGTGAAGTTCATATCCTAAATTGTCTGAAACAAATATAATGTTCAGCTACAAATATTCAGGTGAAAACTGAATTTGATTCTGAAAGTCTGGATTATTTATGTCTTCTAGACATGTCCACAACCAGAGGGCGATCCTGAACTAATATCAGACTATCTTTCATCGGACTTTGCTGGCTTTACCTTGCACTAAACGTTATTCCCTTATCATGTATCCAGTCACTGTGAAACATAGAAACATAGAAACATAGAAAATAGGTGCAGGAGTAGGCCATTCGGCCCTTCGATCCTGCACCGCCATTCAATATGATCATGGCTGATCATCCAACTCAGTATCCTGTACTTGCCTTCTCTCCATACCCCCTGATCCCTTTAGCCACAAGGGCCATATCTAACTCCCTCTTAAATATAGCCAATGAACTGTGGCCTCAACTACCTTCTGTGGCAAAGAGTTCCAGAGATTCACCACTCTCTGTGTGAAAAATGATTTTCTCATCTCGGTCCTAAAAGATTTCCCCCTTATCCTTAAACTGTGACCCCTTGTCCTGGACTTCCCCAACATCGGGAACAATCTTCCTGCATCTAGCCTGTCCAACCCCTTAAGAATTTTGTAAGTTTCTATAAGATCCCCCCTCAATCTTCTAAATTCTAGCGAGTACAAGCCGAGTCTATCCAGCCTTTCTTCATATGAAAGTCCTGACATCCCAGGAATCAGTCTGGTGAACCTTCTCTGTTCTCCCTCTATGGCCAGAATGTCTCGATTGTAAACAGGCATTGGCTTTCCGCTGACTTGTTAGCACGCAACAAAAGCTTTTCGCTGTTCCTCGTTACATGTGACAATAAACTGATTCCAAATCTCCAACCATGCATGAGTAGGTGTACAGTATCAATGCAATTGATTACCAATGAGTTATTTAATCAATGCCTCTGAGCTAAAACTTAACCAAAATGCTTTGCAAGTTAAGATTGAGCATCAAGTCAGAATTTCATTGTGGTTTATATGACAATTAAACACTTATGTTTCATGATCAAACACTCCGGTAGAGGTATTGATTATTTTATAACCTTAATGTACAGTATCTGGATAGCTTTAGCCACAGAAGGCTGTGGAGACCAATGCAATGGATATTTTGAAGGCTAGAGATAGATTCTTGATTAGTACGGATGTCAGGAGAGAAGGCAGGAGAATGGGATTAAGCCGGAAAGATAGATCAGCCACGATTGAATGGCGGAGTAAACTTGATGGGCTGAATGGCCTAATTCTGCTCCTATCATTTATGGACATGAAAACAATGCTTTTCACGCACCCCAGTGCATAATCATACGGCGTGGAAACAGGCCCTTCGACCTAACTTGCCCACGCTAACCAACGTGCCCCATCTACACTAATCCCACATCACATCGAGCAACTGGGAGCATGTTGCACTGGGCAGGCGCTCCTGGAGGAAATCCGTGCAGGAAGGAGCAGGAAGAGTCACGAAACGGAACTGCGCCGTGTCACAGAGACAAAGTGACAGCACCGGAAGGAGAGAGAGAAGGGGGCTCAACGACCACCGACCACCGCCAGTCTCCACTGCCCACGTTGCACCAGGGTGTGTGGATCATGGATCGGCCTCTACAGACATCTGCAGACCCACAAGTAGAAGACCCTATGGAGAGGAGAGGACATACTCGTTTCGAGTGGCCCATATCCTTCTAAACCTACCTATCCATGTATCTGTCTCAATGTTTTTTTAAAACGTTACTTCATGAAATAAATAATATTGGTGTCCAGCGGGTTATTAACAGTCCCATTGCGAGTTTAGCTGGGTTGTTAGGGAGGTAATCGAAGGGATTTAACAGCAAGTAATGTGACATATTCTTCATCGCAGAACATAAAGCCAGCATTTATAACCGTTCACAGTGATGTTCCAGTGAATGATCGGTGCAGAAGGATTCTAAAGTTCATTTTGGGCAGAACTACCGATGTGATTTGGTGCTTCTAATGATATTTAGGGTTTTTTCAAAAGCATCAATCTCTTCCCTTTGCGGGTACCAGCTACGGCAGGAACAATCTGCAATATTTCATCTGCAACAATAGACAATAGACAATAGGTGCAGGAGTAGGCCATTCGGCCCTTCGAGACAGCGCCGCCATTCAATGTGATCATGGCTGATCATCCCCAATCAGTACCCCGTTCCTGCCTTCTCCCCATATCCCCTGACTATTTTTAAGAGCCCTATCTAGCTCTCTCTTGAAAGCATCCAGGGAACCTGCCTCCACCACCCTCAGAGGCAGAGAATTCCACAGACTCATCACTCTCTGTGAGAAAAAATGTTTCCTCGTCTCCGTTCTAAATGGCTTACTCCTTATCCTTAAACTGTGGCCCCTGGTTCTGGACTCCCCCAACATCGGGAACATGTTTCCTGGCTCTAGCGTGTCCAAACCCTTAATAATCTTATACGTTTCAATGAGATTCCCTCTCATCCTTCTAAACATAGGCATAGAAACTGGATGCCTGACCACGGAAAATGGGATGGCATCCATTCAAGTTATAATCCCATGAATGAGTGGGTTAATATATGATGAGCGTTTGACAGCACTGGACCTATATTCGCTGGAGTTTAGAAGAATGAAGGGGGACCTCATTGAAACATACAAAATAGTGAAAGGCTTGGATAGGGTGGATATGGGGAGGATGTTTCCACTAGTGGTAGAGTCTAGGACTAGAGGTCACAGCCTCAGAATTAAAAGACATTCCTTTAGGAAGGAGATGAGGAGGAATTTCTTTCGTCAGAGGGTGGTGAATCTGTGGAATTCTTTGTCACAGAAGGCTGTGGAAGCCAAGTCAGTGGATATATTTAAGGCAGAGATGGATAGATTTTTGATCAGTCAAAGGTGTCAAAGGTTATGGGGAGAAAGCAGGAGAATGGAGTTAGGAGGGAGAGATAGATCAGCCATGATTGCATGGCAGAGTAGACTTGATGATCTTATGATCTTATGTTGGAGAGTAGAAAGAAGGAACTAAAAGTGCTGGTTAATACATACAAGGACACAAAGTGCTGGAGCAACTCAGTGGGGCAGGCAACATCTCTGGAGAAGGTACCCAATTTTATGTAACCTCCTACTCAACCACCTCCCCCCACCTTCCTTTTTCTCCTCCTCCTCCCCCCTGTGCCCCAGCCCCTGTGCTCCTCCCTATATCTCCCCCCTTCCCCCCCCCCCCCCCCCCCCCCTGTTACTTTCCTCCCTCTTAGCTTTGTAATTTGCAGTTCTACAAAACCATCTCATACCTTCTGTTCTTATCTCTGGCCTTTGTTCCAACGATAAACACAAAAAGCTGGAGTTCAGCGGGTCAGGCTGCGCCTCTGGAGAGAAGGAATGGGTGACGTTTCGAGTCTTCTTCTTCTTCTTCTTGCGTACGGCGTGCACAGCCTAAAGTTGTAGGACAACTCGTTCTATTTGACCTTATTTGACTGTGCACGCCGGGTTGATTGCATTTGTCGAAAATGGGCGCATCACGTGAAGGTTGCAATCTCCCGCCCCACGTTTCGGGTCGAGAGGAATCTGCCTAATAAACATCCACTAGCAATGTTATTTTGAGATTAAAAAAAATCAAGTCTGCAATCCCAGTAAAGCATAATAATAAGTTTAATTGGACGCATAATTCACTTTCATATCTCAAGTAATAAAAAAGTTATGGCCATTTCATACTCGGAAATTAGCATCTTGTTCCCTATTGATTTTCTATGGACATAACAAAAAAGCTGTGATCATGGACAGTCAAAAGCCCATAACCTTCTTAAAAATTAAGAGAACTGAATGAAATTTTCAGTTATCATAGATTGAAGCATTCTGAAACAAATATAAAATAATCTTACTTGGATGACCTGAAATTAAAGCATATAATTAGTTAGTTACCCAATTGTAGCTAATTTCAAACTTCAATTACTAGATCTAAACATCTATCCATTTCTTAATAAATGATTAACATTTTTAAATAGCCTAAGTGTCCAAATAATATTCACAAATAATTCACAATAAAACAAGATTTTTTAATCTCATTTACATCAATTTATAGGCCAAATGGAAGGAATTTAGTGTTCAATTGCTGTAAATTAAAGTCTATTTTAAATCGGCTTTCTAGTGGGTTCCTGTGAACGCGCTGGTTTAAAACGTTCACATTGCGCTGGATTTGTGCCCTCAAATGCCCAGAAAAATACTGCGGGATATAAAGAGCCCAAAATGAGCTACTCGCTATAGAAAACTTTATATACAGGGTTCTTAAGAAGCCCCTTTTAATGTAAAAATAAGGTACATACCTTTAATTGTTTGCTTTATAAAACCCTGGGGCTGCGAGAGGTCGCGGGTTTAGAGAGTGATTTTTAAACTACTATAACTATTATACAAGGCCATAAAAACTAATAATACCTTTTGCGACAGGGTCTTTCAGCGATTTTCCGTTAATGATTTACTAGGCTGAACATTTTCGATTGGAACAGCCTAGTAAAAATCGCGTTTTAAACCCGCCCCCTCTAAACAGCGCCAAAATCACACACACGGCCTGGGGGCAGATTCTCATCGACGATTCAGGTAGGTTTTGTAACATACCTACATCCACCTATTACCTGCCATGCTTTGCCCTGCCCCTCCCCCTTTTCCAGCTATCTGTCTTTCCGCTGGCTGGTTAGCACGCAACAAAAGCTTTTCACTGTACCTCGGTACACATGACAATAAACTAGACTGAACTCTCCCCTTCTCCAGCTATCTCAGCCATTTCCACCCCCACCCCGCCCGCAATCAGTCTAAGGAAGGGTCCCGACCCGAAACATCACCTATCCATGTTCTCCAGAGATGCTGCCTGGCCCGCTGAGTTACTCCAGCACTCTGTGTCCTTTCAGGCTTTGTTGGAATGTTCAATGACAATAAGTTTCTTTCAAGAGCAAAACAATTCACACCCTGCAAGAAAACCTGAAGCCCTTTTCCTTCCCGGTGAAAAATGAGAACGGAACAGCTGGACTCACGACGTGAGTAGCTCGTGTCATTTCTATTATCATTCATTGAGAATTGTTGGGCAGCTGTTTAATGGATTAAACAAAGCATTGGCCCGGAATTGCCACTGAGTCATTCATCAGGAGGTGCCAGTCTCAATCCCCAGTCTATGTTGAGTGACTAATCTCACCCAGAGAAGTGTTGGGACTATTAAATTGTTTCCAGTGCTTGAAGATTAAAAGGTATTCCTTTGTGTAGGGAGGAACTGCAGATGCTGGTTTAAACTGAAGATAGACACAAAAAGCTGGAGTAACTCAGCGGGACAAGGCAGCATCTCTGGAGTGAAGGAATGTCCAGCTGAGTTACTCTGGCTTTATCTGTCTATCTATGTGGTCTTGTTTTATTTTTAGTTTTGAGAAACAGCATGAAAATAGACCCTTTGGCCCACCTGTAGGGCGGCACGGTGGCGCAGCGGTAGAGTTGCTGCCTCACAACGCCAGAGACCCGGGTTCGATCCTGACTGCTGGTGCTCTCTGTACGGAGTTTGTACGTTCTCCCCGTGATCTGAGTGGGTTTTCTCTGGGTGCTCCGGTTTCCTCCCACGCTCCAAGGACCTGCAGGTTTGTGGGTTAATTGGCTAAGGTAAAATTTAGTTCAGTCTAGTTTATTGTCACGTGTACCGAGGTACAGTGAAAAGATTTTGTTGCGTGCTATCCAGTCAGCGGAAAGACAATACATGATTACTATCAAGTCATTTACAGTGCACAGATACATGATAAGGGAATAACGTTTAGTGCAAGGTAAAGCCAGTAAAGTCCGATCAAGGATAGTCCGAGGGTCCCCAATGAGGTAGATAGT
Organism: Leucoraja erinaceus; assembly: GCF_028641065.1. Classification (NCBI taxonomy): domain Eukaryota; kingdom Metazoa; phylum Chordata; class Chondrichthyes; order Rajiformes; family Rajidae; genus Leucoraja; species Leucoraja erinaceus. Next base: position 5,970,403 of record NC_073388.1, read on the forward strand.
AGTTCAGGACTGCTCTCTGGTTGTGGTAGGATGGTTCAGTTGCCTGATAACAGCTGGGATGAAACTGTCCCTGAATCTGGAGGTGTGCGTTTTCACACCTGTATTTTTGCCCGATGGGAGAGGGGAGAAGAGGGAGTGGCCGGGGTACGACTGGTCCTTGATTGTAAAATTGTCTTTAGTGTGTAAGATAGAACTACTGTAAGGGGCAGACTCGGTGGGGAGAAGGGCCTGTTTCTACGTTGTATCTCTAAAATCTAAACATCTAATGTCGAAAGAAACCAGAGCACCTGGAGAAAACCCACACGATTATCGGGAGAACGTGCAAACTCCACACAGATCTTGTGTCTTCACAAGTTCACAAGCTATAGGAGTAGAATTAGGCCATCCGGCCCATTGAGTCCACTCCGCCATTCAATCATGGCTGATCTCGGCATTCTAATCCTATTTTCCTGCCTTCTCCCCATAACTCTCGACACCCGTTCTAATCGAGAATTTGTCTACCTCTGCCTTAAAAATATCCACTGACTTGGCCTCCACAGCCCTCTGTGGCAATGAGTTCCACAGATTAACTACCCTCTGACTAAAGAAGTTCCTCCTCACCTCCTTTCTAAAAGAGCACCCTTTAATTCTGAGGGTGTGACCGCTGGTCCTAGACTCTCCCACCAGTGGAAACATCCTCTCCGCATCCACTCTATCTACGCCTTTCATTATTCTGTAAGTTTCAATGAGGTCCCCCCTCAACCTTCTAAACTCCAGTGAGTACAGGCCCAGTGCTGTCAAACCCTCATCATATGTTAACCCATCCATTCCTGGGATCATTCTTGTAAACCTCCTCTGTACCCTCCCCAGAGCCAACCCACCCTTCCTCTGATCTGGGGCCCAAATTCGCTCACAGTGCTCCAAATGCGGCCTGACCAGCACCTTGTAGAGCCTCAGCGTTACATCTAACTCCACAGAAGCCACCCAATCCGTAGAGCGGGCCGCTATTTTCCTCGTGTCTTTAATTCCCACCGCAGTAAGCCGTACGCAAACCGAACGGCGGAGTTTAATGGCTCGATATTTTTCGCTGTCAGACTGGCTGATTGAAAAGAGGGAAATTAGTTGAGGTGAGGAAACTTTATTAAAAATGTAAGCATTAATTACAAAAACAAAACACACATTTTTTTTTTTTTTTTTTTTTTGTGCATATGTCAGCTTGCGGAGAAATGAAGAGTACATTCTGTTCTCGTTTTTTTCCAGAGGACACTGCCTCATTTTGCAAGTGAACATTTCATGAATAATTCGTCGTGGCTTCTGGGCTCATCATGTAATGCATGACGTGGTCTAGTGAGGAATTGAATAGATGTGTTCCCTCCAAGCCATCCCTCACCTTTACGGTTCCTGGCTCCCCTCCAGAATGAGAATGATCAGTAGCTCGATGTAATTTATTCCCTTACACTGCTGCGTCGCAATATTTCATTATACTGACCCGATTCTCCAAGAAGCAATAATCTGAAAATATAAAATGAATGCATTATACCCTTAAACAGGTGCATAAACTGCTTATCGTCTGCTGGGTTGTGGCACACATTAAATAAATAAAATATCTCAGGTCAACGTCTTCAAAATATGTGGCCGCTTCAGAAGAAGAGTCAAGAGTCAAGAAAGTTTATTGTCATGTGTACAGTTTTGGTCTCCTAATTTGAGGAAGGACATCCTTGTGATTGAGGCAGAGCAGCGTAGGTTCACAAGATTGATCCCTGGGATGGTGGGACTTGTCATAAGAGGAAAGATTGAAAAGACTAGGCTTGTATTCACTGGAGTTTAGAAGGATGAGGGGATATCTTATAGAAACATGTACAATTATAAAAGGACTGGACAAGCTAGATGCAGGATGTTTCCAATGTTGGGCGAGTCCAGAACCAGGGGCCACAGTCTTAGAATAAAGTGGAGGTCATTTAAGACTGAGGTGAGAAAAAACTTTTTCACCCAGAGAGTTGTGAATTTGTGGAATTCCCTGCCACAGAGGGCAGTGGAGGCCAAATCACTGGATGGATTTAAGAGAGAGTTAGATAGAGCTCTAGGGGCTAGTGGAGTCAAGGGATATGGGGAGAAGGCAGGCACGGGTTATTGATAGGGGACGATCAGCCATGATCACAATAAATGGCGGTGCTGGCTCGAAGGGCCGAATGGCCTCATCCTGCACCCATTTTCTATGGTTCTATGTGTTCCAGATAGGATAATGAAATTTTTGCTTTGCTTCAGCACAACATAATATAGTAGGCATGAATACAGAACAGATCAGTGTGTCCATATACCATTATATAAATATACGCACTATTATATATATACAATACAATACAATACAATACCCGTAACCCCGTTGAGGTCCAAACGAAATGTTGTTTCTGCAGTCATACATACAAAACGAAAAAGACTCAAGACCCAACCCAATTTACAAAAAAAAACATATCTCTCCCCTGCACTCCCCTCTCCCCCCCCCATGTCAGAGTCAAAGACAGAGTCAAAGCCACCAGCGGGCGTTGTTAAATGTCCCGCAGCCATTAAAGCCACGCCGGGTGATGCAAGGCCAAGCACCGTGTCTTGGTGTTGGAGCCCCCGGCGGGCGCTCACAAATTCCGCGGCCATTCCAAGCCGCGCGGGGCGGTGATGTAAGGCCCCGCTCCAGGTAATCTTCAACCCCGCAACTCGGGCGGGAGAAGCCGCCGTTGCGGAAGCCCCGAAAAGCGGTCTCCAACCAGGGACCCGCGGGCTCCCGGTGTTACTGTCCACAGACCTGCGGTTGGAGCTTCCGACACTCCGGGGGTCGGGCCACAGCAGCGCTCCACCACAGCTCCACCCGCTCCGGACTCTGCCAGCTCCGTGAAGGTGAGTCGTCCGCAGCTCCGCGACTGGAGCCCCAGGTCGTTCCTGCTGGAGGCCGCTCCACGTGGCAGCCCCAACGACAACGGAGACCCGACAAAGAAAAGGTCGGGTCTCCCGTGCAGGGGAAAGAATTTAGAGTTTCCAATTTAGACAAACCAATTTAGCCCAATATACGGGATGTCCCGGCTAATACGGGACAGTTGGCAACCCTATGTGGGAAGAACCTTTGGAAACCGAACTTCGACATAGAGCCGAGAACAGACATGAAGGGTCTGGAGCAGAATTAGTCCATTCAGCCCATCGAGTCTATCCCAGGTACAGTGTGGGAACAGGACCTTCGGCCCACTGAGTCCGCACCAACCTTGCACACTAGTACAGTCCGACACTTTACAATTTTACCGAAGCCAATTAACCTACAACCCTGTAGTCTTTGTGGGAGGAAACCGGACCACCCGGAGAAAACCCACGCAGGTCACGGGGAGAACGTGCAGACTCCGTACAGACAGCGCCTATGGTCAGGATCAAACCCGGGTCTCCGGCGCTGTGAGGCAGCAACTCTACCACTGTGCTGCCCCGAAGCTGATCTATCTATCTTTAGACTGAAGACGTCTGTAGAAAGGTCACAACCCAAAATGTCCACAATCCATTTTTTCCAGAGATGCTGCCTGACCCGCTGAGTTACTCCTGCACTTTGTCTCTATCTTTGCTACAAACCAGCATCTGCAATTCCTTTTTAGTATAGAATTTCCATCCCTTCAAAGCAGCCTTACAATATTACAACATGTACTCGTACAGAACCCAAATCCCTGAAGGATCAGGATCTAACCATCTGTTCCAGTGCAATGGACTGGAGCTCAATACCATCAGGTGACAGTATGATTAGTTGTGGGGGAAGACAACGGATTCCATTGTCAAGGGCACCCTGTAACAATGAAGGAAACAATTGTGTGCCTTGTGTTTTATGACTGTTGGCAGATTAATTTCCCTCCTGGGATAAATAAAGTTCTATCGCATCGTATTGTGTCGTAAAAGGAAAAAGGAACAGGATTAGTCCGAGAAATGTCACCAGCCCGATACATCATCCATTCCTTCTCTCCAGAGATGCTGCCTGTCCCGCTGAGTTACTCCAGCACTTTGTGTCTATCTTCGGTTTAAACCAGCATCTGCAGTTCCTTCCCACAAGATTGGGTCACCTTCCCCTAGCTAACAACGATCTATTCTACATTTCACTTGACCATCTTCCCCTTTGATCTCTCATTTTCACACCTCACCCTTCCATATCTCTTTGTCTCCCTCTCCCCTGACTCTCAGTCGGAAGAAGGATCTCGACCCGAAACGTCACCCATGGAATCATCTATCCAGAGATGCTGCCTGTCCCGCTGAGTTACTCCAGCACTTTGTGTCTATCTTCGGTGTAAACCAGCATCTGCAGTTCCTTCCCACGAGATTGGGCCTAAAGGTCCCTGAAGCTCACTCTGCCATTCAGTAGGACAAGGCTGATCAGGCCTTCAGTTCAATTTAGCAACACAGCACAGAAACAGGCCCCTCTGGGCCACTGAGTCTGCGCCGACCAGCGTTCCCCGCACACTAACGCTATCCTGTGCACTGGAGGGACAATTTACAATTCTTACCAAAGCCAATTAAGCTACAGACCTGTACGTCTTCGGAGCGTGGGAGGAAACCAGAGCACCCGGAGAAAACCCACGCAGGTCACAGGGAGAACGTACAAACGCGTTACACTTCCACACCACTCTACGCTTATCCACATAATCCCTGACTTCTCTTGGTTCCAAAAAAGTGTCCATTGCAAACCTCATGACACTCAAAAACTCTCCTCCCAATGCTTCCTGGGGTGGAGGCCCGCAAAGAATCAAATCTTCTAAAAGAAGACATTCCTCTTGTCCCCCACCTTCAACGGAGTCTGAAAATATTTCTTTAGTTCCAGATTCCCCCTTGAGGAGCGATATCTGCTCAGCCTCTAATGATCCCAACACTCATTATCATTGCGAATGCCAAGACCTTTCACATGTAGAGAAAAGGAACTGCAGATGCTGGTTTACACAAAGAGACAAAGTGCTGGAGTAACTCAGTGGGTCAGGCAGCATCTCTGGACTTTAATGGACTTTATCTACCTACCAGATCCCCCGGTTGTTAAACACTTTAACTCCCCCTCCCATTCCCAATCTGACCTTTCTGTCCTGGGCCTCCTCTACTGTCAGAGTGAGGCCCAGCGCAAATTGGAGGACCAGCACCTCATATTATGCATGGGCAGCCTACACCCCAGCGGTATGAACATTGACTTCTCTAACTTCAAGTAGCTCTTGCTTTCCCTCTCTCTCTCCATCCCTCCCCCACCCTAGTTCTCAGAACAGTCTGACTGTCCTCCTGATTAGATTTTATCTTTATATGCCTCGTTGTCATCTTCCCCTAGCTAACAACGATCTATTCTACATTTTACTTGACCCTCGTCCCCTTTGATCTCTCATTTTCACACCTTACCCTTCCATATCTCTGTGTCTCCCTCTCCCCTGACTCTCAGTCTGAAGAAGGGTCTTGACCCGAAACGTCACCCATTCCATCTATCCAGAGATGCTACCGGTCCCGCTGAGTTACTCCGGCATTTTGTGTCTACCTTTTGTGTTTATCTTGCACTAAACATTATTCCCTTTATTCTGCGTCTGTACACTGCCGACGTCTTGATTATAATCACGCAGAGTCTTTTGATGACTGGATAGCACATAACAAAAAGCTTTTCACTGTACCTTGCTGGTCGGCACGGACCAGGTGGGCTGAAGGGCCTGTTTCCGCACTGTATCTCTAAACTAAACTAAACTAAACTAAACTAAACTAAATGATGGGTGAAATCCTGCTTGACTAATCTTCTGGAATTTTTTGAGGATGTGACAAGTAAAATGGATGAAGGAGAGCCAGTGGATGTAGTGTACCTGGACTTTCAGAAAGCCTTTGATATGGTCCCGCACAGGAGATTAGTGGGCAAAATTAGAGCACATGGTATTGGGGGTAGGGTATTGCCATGGATAGAGAACTGGTTGGCAGACAGGAAGCAAAGAGTAGGAATAAACGGGTCCCTGTCAGAATGGCAGGCAGTGGCGAGTGGAGTGCAGCAAGGCTCGATGCTGGGGCTGCAACTATTTACAATATATATTAATGATTTAGATGATGGAATGAAAAGTAACACTAGCAAATTTGCAGATGACACAAGGCTGGGTGGCAGTGTGAACTGCGAAGAGGATGCTAGGAGGTTGCAGGGTGACTTGGATAGGTTAAGTGAATGGGCAGATGCATGGCAAATACAGTATAATGTAGGTAAGTGTGAGGTTATCCACTTTGGTAACAAGAACATGGACGCAGATTATTATCTGGAGAGACGCTGGTGAGATCACATCTGGAGTATTGTGTGCAGTTTTGGTCTCTTAATTTGAGGAAAGACAACCTTTCTATTGAGGCAGTGCAGGGTAGGTTCACAGGGTTAATACCAGGGATGGCGGGACTGTCATACGAGGAAAGATTGGAAAGACTGGGATTTAGAAGAATGAGGGGGGATCTTATAGAAACGTATAAAATTATAAAAGGACTGGACAAGCTAGATGCAGGAAAAAAGGTTCCCAATGTTGGAGGAGTCCAGAACCAGGGGCCACAGTCTAAGAATAAAGGGGAGGCCATTTAAAACTGAGATGAGAAAAATGTTTTTCACCCAGTGAGTTGTGAATTTGTGGAATTCTCTGCCACAGAAGGCAGTGGAGGCCAATTCGCTGAATTAATTTAAAAATAAGTTAGATAGAGCCCTAGGGGCTAGCGGAATCAGTGGATATGGGACAGGTTACTGATTGTGGATGACCAGCCACGATCATAATAAATGGTGGTGCTGGCTCGAAGGGCCGAATGGCCTACTCCTGCACCTATTGTCTATGTTTCTAAATAAAGACTCAGTGTATTTTTCAGATAATACACGATCACATGAAAACGGTGTAAGTACGTGCATTTAATACAGTACAACAATTCTTGTAAGAAATGCTGCATTAGAGAAGATTGGACACTCGCATCATTAAATATTTTATTGCCTTCTTCATATTCATGTGTACATGTTGTTACTAATTATATTGGGTTACACATTTAATAGATTCTTGTTTTAACGTCGTTGTACAAAATTCCCTGAATTGCTTCTTGTTTATCTTGTCCCTTTCATCCAGTCATCTGAAAATGTCACCTTATATCAACTTAACTTCAGCATTAAACGTCGGGGAAACTATACAGTTGACGGCAAGTCCCTCCACATCATTACGGTGAAGTGGGATCCTGACGTCCAAGCTCCTGAGCTCCCTGAATGTGTCAACAAGTAGCCATAGCGGTAAAGAAGGCAAATGGTTTGCTTGGACTGGCCATTGAGTAAGGGTTCCCAACCTGGGATTTTTGTTGAAGCTGGATCCTGTACATATTTGTTCTCATTGACTGACTGTGTTTGGTTCTGGTATACCGGTCGGTATCTGTTCATCATCAGTTGTTCACCAGACTAAGTGGGTCCCCCAACACAACCCATTCCCCAACGCAATATTCCACCACTCATCCGTTCCCCCAACGGAACCCGTTCCCCCCGACGCTATATTCCACCACTCACCCATAGCCCCTAACTGTGCAGACACGGCTCATTTCCCCTCATCCCCCAGCACTCCCTCCCCCGCCTTTTCAGGCGTGGGAGGGAAGGGATGAGGAGGAGGGGAGGGGGTGTGGGTGGGCGAGGGAGTGTAGGAGGGGAAGAGGGTGGTGTGGGGGAGGGGTTGTGGGGGGGAGGGGTTGTGGGAGGGAGGGGTTGTGGGAGGGAGGGGTTGTGGGGGGAGGGGTTGTGGGGGGGAGGGTTGTGGGGGGAGGGGTTGTGGGGGGGAGGGTGGGGGGGGGGGGGGGAGGGATGTGGGGGAGGGGGTGTGGGGGGAGGGGATGTGGGGGGGGAGGGGATGTGGGGGGGGAGGGGTTGTGGGGGGGAGGGGTTGGGGGGGAGGGGTTGTGGGGGGGGAGGGGCTGTGGGGGGAGGGATGTGGGGGGAGGGGATGTGGGGGGAGGGGTTGTGGGGGGGGGGATGGGGAGGGGGGGGGGATGGGGCTGGGGGGGGGGGGGGTGGGGGGGGGGGGAGGGGGGGGGGGGGGGGGAGTGGGGGGAGGGGGGGGGGGGGGGGGATGTGGGGGGGAGGGGGTGTGGGGGGAGGGATGTGGGGGGAGGGGTTGTGGGGGGGGGAACTGGTTGGGGGGGGGGGCTGTGGGGGGAGGGGTTGTGGGGGGGGGGAGGGGGCTGTGGGGGGGGGCTGTGGGGGGGAGGGGTTTGTGGGGGGAGGGGCTGTGTCGGGGGGGATTGTGGGGGGTGTGGGGGGGGAGGGGGGGGGGGGGGGGTTGTGTGGGGGGGCTTGTGCTGGCCGGCTAAACGGCTCTCCGTCTGGGCAGCTCTCGGGCTGGGCGGCTGGTCGGCTGGTCTCTCTCACTCACGGACACAGCCCCGCCACCAGGGATTTATTCTCCGGGTGCTGGAAGGGGCATTACCTTCATGGTGACTGACAGGCGAGAAGACCAATCTGCTGATCTCATGATTTTTTTAAACCTTCATAACTTTTGTAATATCAGAACAAAACTTGGTGCCCTCGGAGCAGAGGAGAACGGTGAGGAAGGTGGTGAAATAGGGTACCCTTTTTGCGCAAATTAAAAAAACACAAACTGGAAGTGGTCAAGATGAGAGTTTTAGTAATAGAATAAATAAGTCAAATACATTGTTACGTGCTATTAAAGTTGCCAGGGGTAAATGGGACGAAAAAGGTTGGGAATCCCTGCCATTGAGTATAAGAGTCAGGAGGTCACGATGCAGTTTTATAGGACTTTAGCTTTATACTTTTATTACACTTGCAAACTCCACACAGACAGCACCTGAGGTCTGGATCAAACCTGGGTCTCTGACACTGTGAAGCTGCCGCTCTACCGCCTGCGCCACATTGCCGTCTCATAAGTTCATAAATACATGTTCATAAGTGATAGGAGCAGAATTAGGCCATTCGGCCCATCGTCTACGCCATTCAATCATGGCTGATCAATGTATCTATCCCTCTCTACCCCATTCTCCTGCCTTCTCCTCATTAGTTTTAGTTTCAGTTTAGTTTATTGTCACGTGTACCGAGGTACAGTGGAATGATTTTGCTGCTTGCTAACCAGTCATAACCCCTGATACCCGTACTAATCAAGAATCTACCAATACCTACCTTAAAAATATTGATTGACTTGGACTCCACAGCCGTCTGTGGCAATGAATTCCACAGATTTACCACCATCTGACCAAAGAAATTCCTCCTCATCACCTTCCTAAAGGGCCGTCCTTTAATTCTGAGGCTACGCCCTCTAGTCCTAGACTCTCCCACTAACGGAAACATCCTCTCCACATCCACTCTATCCGAGCCTTTCACTATTCGGTAAGATACAAAGCGGTCCCACCCTCATTCTTCTAAACTGTAGCACATATCCCATCCTGGGATGGCAGGACTTTCATATGAAGAAAGACTGGATAGACTCGGCTTGTACTCGCTAGAATTTAGAAGACTGAGGGGGGATCTTATAGAAACTTACAAAAATCTTAAGGGGTTGGACAGGCTAGATGCAGGAAGATTGTTCCCGATGTTGGGGAAGTCCAGGCCAAGGGGTCACAGTTTAAGGATAAGGGGGAAATCTTTTAGGACCGAGATGAGGAAAACATTTTTCACACAGAGTGGTGAATCTCTGGAATTCTCTGCCACAGAGGGTAGTTGAGGCCAGTTCATTGGCTATATTTAAGAGGGAGTTAGATGTGGTCCTTGTGGCTAAAGGGATCAGGGGGTATGGAGAGAAGGCAGGTATAGGATACTGAGTTGGATGAACAGCCATGATCATATTGAATGGCGGTGCAGGCTCGAAGGGCCGAATGGCCTACTCCTGCACCTATTGTCTATGTTTCTATGTTTCTATACTCCGTGCAGATAGCATCTGTTGCCAGGATTTCTGAAGGTAGACAAAAATGCTGGAGAAACTCGGCGGGTGCAGCAGCATCTATGGAGTGAAGGAAATAGGCAACGTTTCGGGCCGAAACCCTTCTTCAGACTGATGTGAGGGTGTGGGGGGGAGGGGGGGGGAAGAAGAAAGGAAGAGGAGGAGCCAAAGGGCTAGAGGGGGAGCTGAGAAGGGGAGGAGACAGCATATTTTATTCTGAGGCTATGACCTCTGGTCGTAGACTAGCCCACTAGTGGAAGCACCCACTCCACATCCATTCTATCCAGGCCTTTATCTACACACCATCAAGTTCATGTCATGGCAGCAGAAGTAGGCCATTCGGCCCATCGACCCAATTACTGGCAAGATCTGCAACACCATCTATTCACTTCTGAACCAACTCCTTCCAGCGAATTCACAATTCCTTGCCTTTCGCCACCTCCGCTAATCCCCAGGCTTTTCAAATCCAAACCCTATCTTTCTTGATGTGTTTAATTTTTGCCTCGCACTTTCGTTCTGCACAAAAGGCATTGAGATGCTCCACCTCGCTTCTCAATTGCAAAGTGGAAATGCAACCGTGTATTACAATTTCAGACGGAGCTCTCATGAGAAGATGAGCAAAGAGCGCTTGGCAGCTGCCTCCCTGAATGCTAGAGATGCAAGCCTTGTCTTCCATTGTCCTCCCGATACAATGAATGCAGCTGTTACTTGAGGTTTGAAGCCGCATTCCCAAAGCTCCAAAAAGCTCAGCAAAACCAAGGCAGTAATCGCAGAGAGTTGTAGACGCAGCCCAGACCATCACACAAACCGACCTCCCTTCCATTGACTCCATTGACACCTCACGCTGCCTCGGCAAGGCCAACAGCAAAATCAAGGACCAGTCGCACCCCGGCCACTCCCTCTTCTCTCCTCTCCATTCAGGCAAGAGGTACAGAAGTGTGAAAACGCACACCTCCAGATTCAGGGACAGTTTCTTCCCAGCTGTTATCAGGCAACTGAATCATCCTACCACAACCAGCGAGTAGTCCTGAACTATTAAAGTCAAAGTCAAAGTATCCTTTATTGTCATTCAGACCTTTTGGTCTGAACGAAATTTTGTTGCCTTGCAGTCATACATATAATAAAATAACAAAACACACAATAAACACAAATTTAACATCCACCACAGTGAGTTCACCAGACACCTCCTCACTGTGAAACTATCTACCTCTTTGGTGACCCTCGGACTATCCTTGATCGGACTTTGCTGGCTTTACCTTTGCACTAAACGTTATTCCCTTATCATGCATCTGTACACTGTAAATGGATTAAGTGTAATCATGTATTGTCTTTCCACTGACTGGTTAGCACGCAACAAAAGCTTTTCACTGTACCTCAGTACACGTGACAATAAATAAACTGATCTAAACTCAACTAGATTCATTTTTTCCTGGGCATTTCACTGTCATATTTTCTACAGCGGCTGAATATCAATAAACATAAAATACCATTGAGCTCCCGACTGTTTATGGATTAT
>NC_073388.1:6660232-6690232 GCF_028641065.1 Leucoraja erinaceus
TGTGTCTACCTTCGGTGTAAACCAGCATCTGCAGTTTAAGAGTCAGGAGTCAAGGGTGTTTTATTGGCATATGTCCCGGATGAAATTCTTACTTGCTGCAGCACAACAGAATATGTTAATATGTAAACATCGTACATAACGGGGGAAGAGAAAAAAAAAGTTCAATAAAAACAAATATTGTGCAATAATAATATAGTCTTTTGCAGTTCGGAGCTCAGAGTTTATTTGTTGTCGTGTTGGATAGCCTGGTGGCTGTAGGGAAGAGGCTGTTCCTGAACCTGGACGTTACAGTCTTCAGGCTCCTGTACCTTCTTCCTGATAGCAGTGGTGAGATGAGAGTGTGGCCAGGATGGTGTGCAGGGCTGGATTAACCATTAAGCAATAATAAGCACGTGCTTAGGGCATTAAGGGAAGAGAGGCACCACAGAAATGGTAAATGGTTTACGGCACAAAAAAAATCACTTTAAACTTGCTAAAATAATATTCAAAGTGGTTTATATGATTTTATATGTGTTACGTAAGATTAATTTTGAGATCTGATCAAAGACTTTGCAATTAAAAAAAGTAGAAAACTTTTCAAATATAAATAAAGTGGAAGTATACAAAAATAAACATTATTTTCCATCTTACTGTTAGTTTTGTTTCATTTCGAAAAAATATATATATATTTTATGGTTTATTCCTGTTTATATTTTGAATTGCATATATATGGGGGCACCAAAATCTTTTAAGTGCTTAGGGCCTCTATGGGTCTTAATCCGGCCCTGATGGTGTGGGTCTTTGATGATTTTGGCTGCCTTTTTGAGCCAGCGTCTACGATAGATCCCTTCGACGGTGGGGATGTCAGAGCCGCTGATGGACTGGGCAGTGGTCACAACCTTTTTGCAGTCTTTTCCACTCCTGGACGTTCAAGTTGCTGAACCAGGCCACGATGCAACCAGTCAAAATGCTCTCTACCGTGCACCTGTAGAGGTTTCGGAGAATCCTCTTCGACATGCCGAATCTCCGTAATCTTCTTAGGAAGTAGAGCCGCTGATTTATAATTGCATCGGTGTGCTGGTTCCTTCGTCCACAAGGTGTTGTGTGTTTGTGGTTGCAGCTGTTTGAGCCTCTAATTGTATCTTGCATCGTTGCATTTGCAGTTCTGTGCATTGTCCTAGGAGACTGGCTGGTGCACAGTGTACACGCACGGACCATCAATGTCCTCAGTCTAAAATCGTTAGCAACATTCAATATGCAGAGGTCTCTGAGGAATATTTTGATATTTTTAAATCACATCTATTTTAGTTCGGAGATACAGCGTCCCTTCGGCCCACCATGTCCGGCAAGGCCCATCGATCAACCGCTCATGCTGCATCATAGAAACAAAGAAAATAGGTGTAGGAGTAGGCCATTCGGCCCCTCGAGCCAGCACCGCCATTCACTATAATCATATCTGACTCAAGTTCCTTGTTATCCCACTATCTCATCAACTCCCTACACACTAGGGGCCCATTCACAGAGACCGATTAACCTGCAAACCTTGTGTGCAAGAAGACACTGTAGATGCTGGTTTACACTGAGGACAGACACATTTGTTCTATGTACCTTTTCATACCTCTAGTTTCCCTCTCCCCTGACTCTCAGTCCGAACAAGGGTCTCGACCCGAAAAGTCACCTGTCCTTTTTCTCCAGAGATGCTGCCTGACTCGCTGAGTTGCTACAACATTATGTTTCCCGTCCACCTACAAACCAACATTTCTTTGGAATGTGGGAGGAAACCGGAGCTCCTGGAAAAAAAACCCAGGCGGTCACAGGGAGAATCTGTTCGATGACGTTGAGCTTGGCGGTGGGAAGGCCTTCAACATTTAGCTGCAGTTGCACTAAACCTCGACAGTTGGCGGCATTTAACGGTGCCGCCTGGCCTGGGGAGGCATGGCTTTTAGCGGCCTGCAGACGCGGTAAAGACATTGGTTTCACTTTGTGGCCTGTAAGCTACTCGTGGAGGAAGCCGCGTAGAGGCTGTCTTTGTCTCCTCCACCGCCCCGAAAGCAGTGGACAACCCTCAACCGCTTGAGGACAGGCATCGGACGCTATGGAGTAGCCGATGAAGAGGTGGGGCCTCGTGGACAGCGAGCGCCTCCTGTGAGTGTGGGGACCCAACACAGACAGTGGAGACACATCGTCACCAGTTGCCCCAAACACCGGCCACTGAATGGTGAACGAGGTCTAATTGACCTGGACGATGACGCGTTGGCCTGGCTCGCCTCAACGGAGCTGCAGGTCTAAAAGACATACGACAGAAGAAGAAGGAAAGGAGAATGCACAAACTCCACACAGTGTGTCAGGATCGAACCTGGGTCTCTGGTGATGTTAGGCAGCAGCTTTACCACTGCACCACCGTGCCACCCTTTGATTGCAAGGAGAGACTTGGATCACAAACCCAATTAAACACACAGAGCTGCAAGGAACTGCAGATGCTGGTTTGCAAAAAAAGACGCAAAATGCTGGATTAACTGCGTATCAGGCAGCATCTCTGGAGAACATAGGCATGTGACGTTTTGGGCTGGTACCCTTCTTCAGACCCTGACACCCTTCATCCATGTTTTCCACAATGCTGCCTGATCTGCTGAGTTACTCCAGCACTTTGTGTTCACAAGTTGTTTAAGACTTGACTGTCTAATTTAATTAATACATTTTAGTTTATAGACATTAATAATTTTGTAATATTTTTGTAATAACAAAAATTTGGAAAACCTGCCTTTTCTCTTTATAGATGTGTCTGCATACTTTACCATCACAAACAAAAAAGCACTGGTTTTGATAATGTAATTGGAATAGTAAATACTTCAATCTTACTGAAGAGTCTCAACCCAAAACGTCAGCTGGCCATGTTCTCCAGAGATGCTGCCTGGCCCGCTGAGTCACTCCAGCACTTTGTATCTTTTTTTTTTTTGTAAACCAGCATCTGCAGTTCCTTGCTTCCCCCTCTTCTGTCATCATTTATTTGATGATTGTTGGTCTATCACGATCTAGATGTTTTGTCGTGGGTCTGGTAGTCCCATGGTTTTTAAGTACAAGTGCAAGTTCAAATCTCAACCTGTGACATTATGAATCATCGAATGTTTAACAACACATGGGGAAATGTGACCACTACCATCTGGTGATGCACCATAACTACGTCTGATATCTTGGGGTATTGTTTGAGCTGTCTTCTTGCAGGTTGACAATGACTTTAATTTATTTGGCTTATTTAGTTTAGTTTATTGTCACATGTACCAAGGTAAAAGGGTTTCGGCCCGAAACGTCGCCTATTTTCTTCGCTCCATAGATGCTGCTGCACCCGCTGAGTTTCTCCAGCAATTTTTTGTGTACCTTCGATCGTCCAGCATCTGCAGTTCCTTCTTGAACATAGAATGAATAGCTTTTTTGTTGCCTGCTATCCAGTCGGCTGAAAGACAACACACAATTCCAATCCACAGTGTACAGACGCAGGATAAAGGGGATGATGTTCAGTGCAAGGTAACTTCCGATTAAAGATAGTCCCAGGGTCTCCAATGAGGTAGATGGGAGGTCAGGACTGCTCTCTCTCGAGGTGATGATAGGGTGGTTCAGTTGCCTGATAACAGCTGGGAAGAAACTATTCCTGAATCGGGAGGTGTGCGTTTTTACACTTCTGTACCTATTGCTTAAATGGGAGAATAATAATAATAATAATAATAATAATATATTTTATTGTCATTTGAAATCAACGAGATTGGTTATGCAGCTTCCATCCGATGTCATAACTTAAATAACTAAAATTTAGATACCCAGAGAAACACGATTTATTAAAAAAACAGTAAAACAGTCAAACAGTCTAAAGTGCAAATAGGTCTGTGCCGGGTCGATATACGACGTGACCATCCGAGGGGGACAGTTCATGAGGATGGAGGGCACTCAGCAGGGCCGGTTCAGAGCAGCTATAGCTCTGGGGATGAAGCTGCTCCTGAGTGTGGAGGTGCGGGCGTAGAAGGCCTTGTAACGTCTGTCGGAAGTTCGAACTATTACAAGGGTGTGAGGAGTCTTTGCAAAGTGCTGACAGCCTTCCTGAGGCACCGTGTGTAGTAGATGCCCTCCAAGGCTGGTGGTTGTGGAGGCGGGAGAAGACTCATTGAACTGATTATAATTAACTTTGCGCGACGTTTATCTGTGTTTCTTATTTTTTATTTTATACCTTTGCAGGGAATTGATGCCAATTTGAATGAAAGATGCCTCTCATTAAGAGGATCATTGAACCAAGGCATCTGTGTCGTGGGGCCTTGCCAGAAGGTGTCACCAGTGAGTTGGAATGTGTGACAAACAGCACATTGGCTGCCATTATAAAGCAGCTTGGCAGTCTCAGTAAGTAGTCATTAGTGCGTGTTTAACCTGTCTTCTATGGTAGGCTTGACGTGATAATTGCCACCGTTGTTATAATTTCATGAAAAAGTCCTTTCAAACGTCTAGCATTCATAAAAAGGACCGGTAGGAGTGAGTGGGTTGGCAGCGTTTTACTCCAAAGAAAACGACCCATTTCCTGATCGATCCTCCTCCTAGGAAGTGAGGAAGGGTCCCGACCCGAGACGTCACCAATCCGTGGTCTCCAGAGACGCTGAAACAATAGACAATAGGTGGAGGAGTAGGCCATTCGGCCCAGCACCGCCATTCAATGTGATCATGGCTGATCATCCACAATCAGTACCCCCCGCCTTTCCCCTGCCTTCTATAACCCATATCTCCCTGCCCTCCGAACAAATATTTTTTTTAGTCCCACCTGCCTGCCTCGTCTACCCTCCATTCCCTTCTCATCATTGCCTATCCAATTTATTTTTAAATGATCCATGAACCTGCCTCCACCACTTCCACTGGGAGCTCTCCACACCACCCTGCTGAAGTTTCCCCCTCACCCCTAAACTTTCCCCACATCCCCTGACTCCGCTACTCCCAACTCTCTCTTGTGTCCACCAAATGAGGCAGACAATTCCACAGACTTACTCTCGTCCTCGTCTCCGTTCTAAATGGCTTACACCTTATTCTTAAACTGTGGCCCCTGGTTCTGGACTCCCCCAACATCGGGAAGATGTTTCCTGCCTCTAGTGTGTCCAAACCCTTAATAATCTTATATGTTTCAATAAGATTCCCTCTCATCCTTCTAAACTTCAGAGTATGCAAGCCCAGCCGCTCCATTCTCTCAGCATATGACTGAGAGTCCCGCCATCCCGGGAATTAACCTTGTAAACCTACGCTGCACTCCTTCAATAGCAAGGGCGTCCTTCCTCAAATTAGGGGAATGTAACATTGAGTTACTCTAGCACCTTGTGTCTTTCTATAGAAGAGTACAGCACAAGTACAGGCCCTTCAGCCCACCATGTCTGTGCTAAACATAGTGCCCAGCTGAACTGATCTCATCTGCTGGTACATGATCCATATCTGTTTAGCAAAGAACTGCAGATGCTGGTTTGAATCAAAGGTAGACGTAAAATGCTAGAGTAACTCAGCGGGACAGGCTGCATCTCTGGAGCAAAGGGATGGGTGACGTTTCGGGTCTGAAGAAGCGCCTCGACCCGAAACGTCACCCATTCCTTCTCTCCAGCGACGCTGCCTGTCCCGCTGAGTTATATGATCCGTATCCCTCCATTCCATGGGCCAATCTAAAAACCTCTTCAATGCTACAATTGTATCTGCCTCCAGCACCAGCCCTGGCAACACGTTCCAGGCACCCACCACCCTCTGCGTTAAAAAAACAAACTTGCCCCGCTCATCTCCATGAGGCTTTCCCCCCTCTCACCTTGGTAGTAGCTATCCCTTCTCAAGTTGGACATTTCCACCCTGGGGAAAATGGTTCTGACTGTCATTATCTCCATGTTGTTCAAGAAGGAACTGCAGATGCTGGGAAGATCGAAGGTACACAAAATTGCTGGAGAAACTCAGCGGGTGCAGCAGCATCTATGGAGCGAAGGAAATAGGCGACGTTTCGGGACGAAACGTCGCCTATTTCCTTCGCTCCATAGATGCTGCTGCACCCGCTGAGTTTCTCCAGCAATTTTGTGTCATTATCTCCATCTCTGGCGATCCCCTGGAGTTGAGTTTGTTGTCTGTCTGCCTGGTGGGTCCGTGCTGGAGGTGGTTGAAGAGGCTGATCTTGGAGCCACAGGTTCCGCAGGCCGTGTGGACACACATTGGTGACGTCTTTTAACGTGGGGAGGCTGGTACCACATGGTCCTTGACAGAGATAGACCCAGGTCCAATAGCATGGACACCACTACTGTTGGGAGTCTCTCTACCTTCTCAGCAGTGGTGGTGCTCCACCTAACCCCTCCCCCCCTGGCTGTCTCACCGTTGAGGTCTTCTTCTTCACCTGCCCCGCTACGTCAGGTCCAACCATTAAACATGTTCACCTTGAGGAACTCTGCCAGATCTTTGATCCAGCTTAGCTTTACGTGTTAAGATCAACACCAAAGTCAATAGTCAATAGTCTCAGCAGGTCATTTGGACCCCTGGTGGTCCAAACGAAATATGTTTTCTGCAGGGTACAGACACTTCTTCAGACCCCAGACACTATAATTACATTTTGCATAAACATCCATCACATAGCTGTGAGGAAGGCCGAAAAAACCCGAGATCTCGCCTGTCCACTCTTACCATATGTAACCAGTCAAAGTCAAAGCCCCAACCTGGCGATGGCTCATTGTCCCGCGGCCATTAATACAGTTGCCGGGTGGTTTTGGTCGCACACCGGAGGTCTTGGTGTTGGAGCCTTGCGGTGTGCGCTCGCAGAGTCCCGCGGCCATTCCAGCCGCGCGGGGAGTGCAGTGTTAGGTAGGCCCCGCTCCAGGAGCTCTTCAATGAAGAAAGACGGGGATAGACTTGGTTTATCGCTCTTAGGAGCCCCGAAAAGCGGTCTCCCTCCAGGGGATCTTATAGCTCCCTTGCCGCCGTCCTTAAGGGCAGTGCACCTGCCTTAGATGCAGCAGCAGCAGATTGTTCCCGAGCAGGGGAAGCAGCTAGGAGCAAGGGGCAGCAGCTTAAGGCTCCACCCGCTCCGGTCTCGGCCAGCTCCTTTAAAGCGACGGTGAGTCGGCACCAGAGTCCCCGGCTTCTTTTGGAGGCCACAGAGAGTTGCGGAATCAACGACAACTGAGACCCGACTGCCAAGGTCGGGTCTCCAGTTGAGGCCAGGTTCATTGGCTATATTAAGAGGGAGTTAGATGTGGCCCCCCTAAATGCTGGAGTAGCTCAGGGGGATAGGCAGTATCTGTGGACACAAGGTATGGTTGACGTTTTGGGTCGAGACCCTTCTTCAGACCATTTACTATTTACTTTGCTTCGGTCTGAGGAAGTGTCCCGACCCAACCCGAGATGTCGCCTGTCCATTCCCTCCACAGATGCTGCCTGACCCGCTGAGTTTCCCCACTATGTGCTTCGCTCAAGACTCCAGCACCCGCAGTTTAGTTTCGTTTAGTTTTAGTTTAGAGATCCAGCGCCGAAACAAGGCCTTCGGCCCACCGAGTCGGCATCGACCTACAATCCCCGCACATGGGCATTATGCTACTTATGCCCCTGTCCCACTTAGGAAACCTGAACGGAAACCTCTGGAGACTTTGTGCCCCACCCAAGGTTTCCGTGCGGTTCCCGGAGGTTTTTGTCAGTCTCCCTACCTGCTTCCACTACCTGCAACCTCCGGGAACCGCACGGAAACCGTGGGTGGGGCGCAGAGTCTCCAGAGGTTTCCGTTCAGGTTTCCTAAGTGGGACAGGGGCATACTACACACACTAGGAACAATTTACAATATTTGTAACTGAAGCCAATTAAGCTACAAACCTGTGCGTCTTTGGAGTGTGGGAGGAAACCGGAACACCCGGAGAAAACCCACGCAGGTCACGGGGAGAACGTACAAACTCCGCACAGACAGCACCTGTAGTCAGGATCGAACCCGGGTCCCAGGCACTGTGAGGCAGCAACTCTTCCGCTGCGCCACCGTGCCGCCCTGCAGTTCCCCGCATCTTCCACTTGCTTCACTCTCCGACCGTGTGTGTTTCTCCCAGCTTGTTGATCTGTGCAGCATCATGAGAATTTATTTGTTAAAATTTAAACTCTCGACCCAGCAAGCAATTAACCTTGGCGATGTAATCATAGCATCAGGATGCACCACCATCCCAGTCGCAATGGTTAGATTGAAATCCAACGTTAATTAGATTAATTACTTGGATTTGACTTTTAATATTTGTTGTCGTCAGTAATCCACGTGATTAAAGCAAACTTATGATTTTTCTCACCTTCACTTTCCTTCTGAGTTTGGGTTGAAATTAAATGCCTGGTAAATGATTTGCCTCATTAAACCAAAAAATGTTCAAAATGGACCTAGCTGGACAGTCTGAAGAAGGGTCTCAACCCATCCATTCTCTCCAGAGATGTTGCCTGACCCGCTGCGTTACTCCAGCATTTTGTGTCTCAGGACAGGTAGCAAAGAGTAGGAATTAACGGGTCCTTTTCAGAATGGCAGGCAGTGGCTGGTGGAGTGCCGCAAGGCTCGGTGCTGGGACCCCAGTTATTTACAATATATAATAACGATTCAGACGAAGGAGTTAAATGTGACATCTCCAAGTTTGCGGATGACAAAAAGCTGGGTGGGAGTGTGAACTGCGATGAGGATGCAATGAGGCTGCAGGGTGACTTGGATAGGTTGGGTGAGTGGGCAGATGCATGGCAGATGCAGTATAATGTGGATAAATGTGAGGCTATCCACTTTGGTGGAATGAACTGGAAGGCAGATTATTATCTGAAAGGTGTCAGACTAGGAAAAGGGGAGGTGCAACGAGACCTGGGTGTGCTTGTACATCAGTCACTGAAAGCAAGCATGCAGGTACAGCAGGCAGTGAAGAAAGCTAATGGTGTGTTGACCTTCATTGCAAGATGATTTTAGTTTAGGAGCAAGGAGGTCCTACTGCAGTTGTACTGCTGGTGAGACCGCACCTGGAGTATTGTGTGCAATTTTGGTCTCCTGATTTGAGGAAGGACATTATTGCTATTGAGGAAGTGCAGCGTGGGTTTACCAGGTTAATTCCCGGGATGGTGGGACTGACATGATGAAAGAATGAGTCGACTGGGCTTGTATTCACTGGAATTTAGAAGGATGAGGGGGAATCTTATAGATACATATAACATTCTTACAGGATTGGACAGACTAGATGCAGGAAATATGTTCCTGATGTTGGGGGAGTCCAGAACCAGGGGTCACAGTTTAAGAATAAGGGGTTGGCCATTTGGGACTGAGATGAGGGAAAACGTTTTCAACCAGAGAGTTGTGAATCTGTGGAATTCTCTGCCACAGAAGGCAGTGGAGGCCAATTCACTGGATGTTTTCAAGAGAGAGTTAGATTTAGCTCTTAGGGCTAATGGAATCAAGGGATATGGGGGGAAAAGCGTGAATGGGTACTGATTGGGGATGATCAGCCATGATTATATTGAATGGCGGTGCTGGCTCGAAGGACCGAATGGCCTACTCCTGCACCTATTTTTCTATGTTTCGTGTGTTTCTATGTAAACCAGCATCTGCAGTTCCTTCCAACTCATTCCAGTACTTTGTGTTTTACTTGAACTGGGAAAAAAAATAAACTGTGTAGGAAGGAACAGCGGATGTTGGTTGAAACTGACGAGAGACACAAAGTGCTGGAGTAACTCAACGGGATGGATAAAAGTCTGAAGAAGGGTCTCGACCCGAAACGTCACCCATTCCTTCTCTCCAGAGTGGCTGCCTGTCCCACTGAGTTACCCCAGCATTTTGTGTGTATCTGTGGTCCTAATGGAACTGTTTACTCTTCATTCTCGCAGGTAAACATGCAGAAGATATATTCGGAGAGCTTTTCAATGAAGCTAACAATTTCTGCCTGCGAGTTAATTGCCTCCAGGAGAGAATTGATTGCCTGGCAATTAAAGTCACCCAACTGGACTCTACCGTGGAAGAAGGTGAGTGAACAAGACACCCGGGCTGTGGTTTGCAAAGATCCTATAACGGAGCAAGATAGACCACTCCTGCTAAATGCAATGGGCTGACGTGTAGTACGCAACGGAGCGGAATGTGGGCCTTTTTTTCATCCATTTCAGTAACCCGACCCGACCCGACTCGCAGTGTAATCAACGTTACGGGGGAACTGTTTGTGTTAATAAATTATAATTCTGAAAATGAGGAGAAGATTTTTACCAAAGTATTTTTATTTTTACGAGGATGTTTCCGTAACCGGTTCCCGTCTCCGCACTAGTATCTTTGCTCCGCTACGGGATCTTTGGTGCCGAGACGGAAGCCGGTTAAGGAAATGGGGCCGAAAGTTACCCACGAATCTGCCCATGACCGTACATCGTCTTTTTCGTTGGATGGACTATCTTGCTCGCTGTACGGTCTTTGGTGGGGTGGGTGGAGACAGGTTTGTTCCGACTCAGAACAGGCTGAATGATTGTTACATACGGTACGATAGAACTTTATTTATCCCAGGAGGGAAATTGGTCTGCTAACCGTCATAAAGACACAAGATACGTGAAACGTGAAATCAAAGTGATGAGTGGAAAGGATTGGGGATGTTCAAAGATTGGGGATGTTGGTGTGGGGGATGTGGGGGGGAGGAAGTCAGTCTCAGTCTACCCCATGACACAAGCGAGGAGGAGTTGCACAGCTTGGTAGCCAGAGGGTAGAAGGATCTCCTGTGGCGTTCTATACATTGCATTGTGCTGCAAT
This sequence comes from Leucoraja erinaceus, assembly GCF_028641065.1. Taxonomy (NCBI): domain Eukaryota; kingdom Metazoa; phylum Chordata; class Chondrichthyes; order Rajiformes; family Rajidae; genus Leucoraja; species Leucoraja erinaceus. The sequence continues at coordinate 6,670,962 of NC_073388.1, forward strand.
GTCATATAATTGTGTAATATCATCAGCGACTCTGCCGTTATGCCACATGCTGAGTTGCTCTTGTGTCTGTCTTGTGCAGTTCCTTCCCACACACAGAGCAGCCCTTGGTCAACAATGTTCGTGCGCAACATGATTCCTGATCTCATTCGCCCGTACATGATCCACATCCCTCTATTCCCTGCACTTCCATGTGCCTATGTAAACACCATAGTATCTGCCTCCACCACCACCCCTGACAATGTTCAACCTCTTGATGCCTCTGCAGATCCCAGGGATAATTGGGTCAACGTATGATGAGCATTTGACGCCACTGGGCTTGTCACTGGCTGGAGTTTAGAAGGATGAGGAGGGGGGGGCATCATTGAAACTTACCGAATAGTGAAAGGACTGGATAGAGTGGATGTGGAGAGGATGTTTCCACTAGTGGGGGAGTCGAGGACCAGAGGCATCCTCAGAATAAAAGGACGTACCTTTACAAAGGAGATGTGGAGGAATTTCATTAGTCAGAAGGAGGTGAATCTGTGGATGCATTGCACAAAAGGCTGTCAGTGGATATTATCCAGGGATAGAAAGTATGAATGTGTGGAAAGGGATGATTGCATTTGACGTTCCCATTTGAACTGGGCTTGTCACTGGCTGGAGTTTAGAAGGATGAGGAGAAGGGGCATCATTGAAACTTACCGAATAGTGAAAGGACTGGATATAGTGGATGTGGAGAGGATGTTTCCACTAGTGGGGGAGTCGAGGACCAGAGGCATCCTCAGAATAAAAGGACGTACCTTTACAAAGGAGATGGGGAGGAATTTCATTAGTCAGAAGGAGGTGAATCTGTGAAATGCATTGCCACAAAAGGCTGTGGAGGCCAAGTCAGTGGATATTATCAAGGCGGAGGAGATTGCTAGATTCTTGATTAGTATGTGTGTCAGGGGTTATGGGGAGAGGACAGGATAATGGGGTTGAGAGGGAGAGATTGATCATCCATGATTGAATGGCGGGGTAGACTCGATGGACCGAATGGCCGAATTCTGTTCCTAGAACTTGTGAACGTGTGATTGCTGCATTGTGTTCCATGGCCAAGGATGAGTCTTGGATGTCAGACTGTGGGGAGGGATGGGCTTTCATCTTAGGTTGCTGAATTTCAAAGCAGTCCTGAAGATAGACACAAAAGGCTGGAGTAATAATGCTCCCGTCCCACTTAGGAAACCTGAACGGAAACCTCTGGAGACTTTGCGCCCCACCCAAGGTTTCCGAGCGGTTCCCGGAGGTTGCAGGTGGTTGCCGGAGGTTGCAGGTAGTGGAAGCAGGTAGGGAGACTGACAAAAACCTCTGGGAACCGCACGGAAACCTTGGTCAGGTCAGGCAGCATCTCCGGAGAGAAGGAATGGGTGACGTTTCGTGTTATTGGTTAATTGGCTTCTGTAAATTGTCCCTAGGGTGTAGGATGGGCCTACTGTGCGGGTGATCGCTGGTCGGCGCGGACAGGCAGGACTGAAGACCCCGTTTCCGCGCTGTATCTCTAAAGTCTGAAGCCCAAAGCCTGCAACATAGGCTGGTGGGAAATGGGGAAATTAGGCCTGGGACGTGTATTAGTCTTGAGCAGGAGGGCGATTCCTCAGAGGAGGTGGAAGAGTTTGTCATTATCTTAGTCAAAAAAAACAAATCACGTTCTCTCATCGTATTTTATTGGAGGCGAGGACAAAGGATGGTGGAGTATTGTGGCCCTGTAATTGAAATGACCATTGATCGGAAATGGTTTGTAAAGGTCCTCCAATACTTTGAAAGATAATGTCAGAGGATAGACAAGTGGTTAATTGGTGTCAATAAACAGACAGACCATATTGACTATTTTGATGTTAAGCCTTCCTAAAAGATTTTAAAGGGTGGAATGAAAATTAAAAGTGGAGATAAGATTATTCTATGGATGGAGTAGAAATGTAAGGGTTTTGGAAATAAAGGCTTTACTGCTTTATAACTAACATTAACAATATAAAATTCTTGACTCTTGGATTGAGGCAGTGCAGCGTAGGTTCACGAGGTTAATCCCTGGGATGGCGGGACTGTCATATGGGGAAAGATTAGAAAGACTGGGCTTGCATTCACTGGAATCAAAGGGCCACGACACCGTAGGCAACAGCTCACGACAATACGCCGCCGCGTCACCGCGCCACCGTGTGGCCACCGCCTATTTTCCGGCAGGCGCTGAAAAAGTTGCCTAAGTGGGACAGGCCCTTAAGGATGGTTCATTGAGGTAGATGGTAGCTCAGGACTACTCTCTAGTTGGTGAGAGGACGGTTCAGTTGCCTGATAACAGCTGGGAAGAAACTGTCCTTGAATCTTGAATTTAGGAGATTTACTAGAATGTTGCCTGGGTTTCAGCAACTAAGTTACAGAGAAAGGTTGAACAAGTTAGGGCTTTATTCTTTGGAGCGCAGAAGGTTAAGGGGGGACTTGATAGAGGTCTTTAAAATGATGAGAGGGGGATAGACAGAGTTGACGTGGAAAAGCTTTTCCCACTGAGAGTAGGGAAGATTCAAACAAGGGGACATGACTTGAGAATTAAGGGACTGAAGTTTAGGGGTAACATGAGGGGGAACTTCTTTACTCAGAGAGCGGTGGCTGTGTGGAATGAGCTTCCGGTGAAGGTGGTGGAGGCAGGTTCGTTTTTATCATTTAAAAATAAATTGGATAGTTATATGGATGGGAAGGGAATGGAGGGTTATGGTCTGAGCGCAGGTATATGGGACTAGGGGAGATTATGTGTTCGGCACGGACTAGAAGGGTCGAGATGGCCTGTTTCCGTGGAGTAATTGTTATATGGTTATATGGTAATCTGGAAGCGTGCTTTTTCAATCTAAACTTCACAAAACTAAACCAAAAGTGTAAGCGTGTGAATAAATGTGAAATTATTGTCTGGGTAACCGCCTATTTAAAATTTTTTTTTAATTTTTATTTTTTATATAGTTTCCCTACAGGATATCAACATGAGGAAAGCATTTAAAAGTTCGACCACACAGAACCAGCAGGTGGTCTCGCGGACAACCATCCCTAACCCAGTGTTGGAAATGTTTGAGAAATGCGACAAGCCCCCGCCTCTCAACATTCTGACGCCTTACAGGTAACGTTTATTTGTGGACACTTGGCTCACATCTAGGTTTGGGCTCATTTGTGCCAAGGGCTGTGTTTTGCATATCGTACAATCAGATGAGATAATACTAGGGCAACACAGTGGAGTTGCTGCCTCACAGCGCCAAGGACCCGGGTTCGATCCTGACCACGGGTGCTGTCTGTGCGGAGTTTGTACGTTCTCCCCGTGGCGTACAAGTATTGCGTACAGTTTTGGTCTCCTAATCTGAGGAAGGACATTCTTGCCATAGAGGGGAGTACAGAGAAGGTTCACCAGACTGACTCCTGGGATGGCAGGACTTTCATATGAAGAAAGACTGGATAGACTCGGCTTGTACTCGCTAGAATTTAGAAGATTGAGGGAGGATCTTATAGAAACTTACAAAATTCTTAAGGGGTTGGACAGGCTAGATGCAGGAAGATTGTTCCCGATGTTGGGGAAGTCCAGGACAAAGGGTCACAGTTTAAGGATAAGGGGGAAGTCTTTTAGGACCGAGATGAGAATTTTTTTTTTCACACAGAGAGTGGTGAATCTGTGGAATTCTCTGCCACAGAAATCAGTTGAGGCCAGTTCATTGGCTATATTTAAGAGGGAGTTAGATGTGGCCCTTGTGGCTAAAGGGATTGATATAGTTTGATATAATTTAATTGCCACACAACCAAGGTCGGTGGAATTTGGGTTGCCAGGGGGTATGGAGAGAAGGCAGGTACAGGATACTGAGTTGGATGATCAGCCATGATCATATTGAATGGCGGTGCAGGCTCGAAGGGCTGAATGGCCTACTCCTGCACCTATTTTCTATTTTCTATGTGACCAGGAACAAACTCCGTACAGACAGCACCCGTGGTCGGGATCGAACCCGGGTCCCTGGCGCTGTGAGGCAGCAACTCTACCGCTGCGCCATTGTGCCACTGCACTTCTGTGCTGTCGGTTGTGTCTGGCAAGGTTGTGTGCAGCACTAGTGCGATGGGGAATGTGGCGCTGGGGGCAGGCAATGGTTCTCCGTTGTAAGAGCACACGTCCTCTTGACTTTCACGCTGCAGGGATGACAGGAAAGACGGGCTGAAGTTTTACACCGACTCCTCCTACTTCTTCAATTTGTGGAAAGAGAAGATGCTGCAGGCCACGGAGGATAAAAGGAAGGAAAAACGAAGGCAAAAGGTATTGAACGTTGATTAATTATAAGTAAGAATAAAACATCACGATACATTATTCCACTCACACTGGTGGTGAGCTGCCGCTTGCAATGGACCAGATTTCAAGTCCCAAACTAATTTAAGTTAATTCAGTTGGACACATCGTAATGGACCAATGTCGCAAGAATACCCCTGACTCTCAGCCTGAAGCAGGGCCTTGACCCAAAACGCCACCTATTCCTTCTCTCCAGAGATGCTGCTTGACCCGCTGAATTATGTGGATGATCAGCCATGATCACATTGAATGGCGGTGCTGGCTCGAAGGGCCAAATGTCCTACTCCTGCACCTATTGTCTATTACAGGGGTGGGGAACCTGCGGCCTTCTAGGCCATTAAGTGCGGCCTTTTCAATGAATCTGCATTGGGCATTGAATAAAGCACAAGGCATTGGGGGTTCAGCATTGATGTGGATAGAGAACTGGCTGGCAAACAGGAAGCAAAGAGTAGGAGTAAACGGGTCCTTTTCACAATGGCAGGCAGTGACTAGTGGGGTACCCCAAGGCTCAGTACTGGGACCCCAGCTATTTACAATATATATTAATGATCTGGATGAGAGAATTGAAGGCAATATCTCCAAGTTTGCGGATGACACTAAGCTGGGGGGCAGTGTTAGCTGTGAGGAGGATGCTAGGAGACTGCAGGGTGACTTGGATATGCTGGGTGAGTGGGCAAATGTTTGGCAGATGCAGTATAATGTGGATAAATGTGAGGTTATCCATTTTGGTGGCAAAAACAGGAAAGCAGACTATTATCTAAATGGTGGCCGATTGGGAAAGGGGGAGATGCAGCGAGACCTGGGTGTCATGGTACACCAGTCATTGAAGGTAGGCATGCAGGTGCAGCAGGCAGTAAAGAAAGCGAATGGTATGTTAGCTTTCATTGCAAAAGGATTTGAGTATAGGAGCAGAGAGGTTCTACTGCAGTTGTACAGGGTCTTGGTGAGACCACACCTGGAGTATTGCGTACAGTTTTGGTCTCCAAATCTGAGGAAGGACATTATTGCCATAGAGGGAGTGCAGAGACGGTTCACCAGACTGATTCCTGGGATGTCAGGACTGTCTTATGAAGAAAGACTGGATAGACTTGGTTTATACTCTCTAGAATTTAGAAGATTGAGAGGGGATCTTATAGAAACTTACAAAATTCTTAAGGGGTTGGACAGGCTAGATGCAGGAAGATTGTTCCCGATGTTAGGGAAGTCCAGGACAAGGGGTCACAGCTTAAGGATAAGGGGGAAATCCTTTAAAACCGAGATGAGAAGAACTTTTTTCACGCAGAGAGTGGTGAATCTCTGGAACTCTCTGCCACAGAGGGTAGTTGAGGCCAGTTCATTGGCTATATTTAAGAGGGAGTTAGATGTGGCCCTTGTGGCTAAGGGGATCAGGGGGTATGGAGAGAAAGCAGGTACGGGATACTGAGTTGGATGATCAGCCATGATCATATTGAATGGCGGTGCAGGCTCTAAGGGCCGAATGGCCTACTCCTGCACCTAATTTCTATGTTTCTATGTTTCTATGTTAATCAAAAATTTGTAGAACAAATCCTTTTATTTTTATTAATATGTTTTTGTTCATCTTTAATTATTTTTATTTTTCATCTTAAAATGAACGTATTTAAAATACCAAAGAGTAAAAGAAGATTCAACAAAATAATCCTCCCCGATTGACGGCGACAATTTAAACATGAGTAAGTCATGAGGGCTAATTTAACAAAATAATGTACATTTTGAAGTCTATCTAATTGAAGTTTCTTGGATGAGGCCTTGTTAGATTACAGCTAACTTAATGCGGCCTTCCAACATGAAAAGGTTCCCCACCCCTGGCCTATTGTCTATTGTTACTCCAGCTTTACGCGTCTATCTGTAAAAATGTTCGAAATGTTTCTGCAGCTACCTTGCTAGATCTTTTGGTAGACATAAATGCTGGAGAAACTCAGCGGGTGAGGCAGCTTCTATGGAGCGAAGGAATAGGTGACGTTTTGGGTCGAGACACTTCTTCAGACCGAAGATGGATCTTCTGGGCAACAGCGGTCGACCATTTTCAAAAGAAGCGAAAATGTCCACGAGTTTGTGTGTGTGTGTGTATGTGTGAAGGCAGGAGTCTCCTGAGGCTTTGAATTTCTTTTAATAGGTTTCCTAGTTGGGTTATTGCTGGTTGATTCTCATTACAATTGACAGATGTGGCCAGGAGTTGGTCAATGAGCTGTAACAGGAGTACGTCTAATTAACAGGCCAAATGGGAATAGACTGAGTAACATGAGATGTGCTTTACACTGCGGAGGTTGGGGGGGGGGAGAAAGACCAGGGACATTAAAATGGCTCCAAATTCAACATAATTAATTATATATTTTTTAAAGAAAATTGAATGCAGACACCCGCTGACAGTGTCTGTTGACTGAGAAGGTGGCGCAGCGGTAGAGTCGCTGCCTCACAACGCCAGAGACCCGGGTTCGATCCTGACTACGGGTGCTGTCTGTACATTCTCCCTGTGACCTGAGTGGGTTTTCTCCGGGTGCTCGGGTTCCCTTGCACCTTGTGGTCATCAATTGTTGGACAATTTTATACTGGACAATTGTTACATTTACCAAGCCAATTCACCTACACACCGGTGTGTTTTTGGAGTGTGGGAGGAAACCGAAGATCTTGGGAGAAAACCCACGCGTGTCACGGGGAGAACGTCCAAACTCCGTACAGACAGCGCCCGTAGTCGGGATCGAACCCCGGGTCTCCGGCGCTGCATTCGCTGTAAGGCAGCGACTCTACCGCTGCGCCACCGTTTCCGCCCACATTCCAAAAACGTCCAGGTTTGTAGGTTAATTGGCTTCGGTAAATATTTTAACTTGACCTTTGTGAGTAGGATAGTTTTGGTATTTGGGTGATTGCTGGTTGGCCAGCGCTCGGTGGGCCGAAGGGCCTGTTTACGCGCTGAATCTCTAAAGTCTCAAATAAAGTCTAATGTCTAATGTAATTGTTATAACGCTCACAATGGACATCTCCGGAGAAAAAGTTTGAAGTAGCGATTCGACCCGAAACATCGCCTATTCTTTTTCTCCAGAGATGTCGCCTGAACCACTGAGTTGCTCCAGCATTTTGCGTCTATCTTCGGTATAAATCAGCTGTAGTTCTTTCCTACACTTTTATAATGGGCACTGATATTTCTCAGTAAATGGACCATAGAAATGATCTTTATGGGAATCTTTGCTGAGCATTAAATGTTTGTAGTTTACCCTGCACTGTTGACCAATTTTCTACCCTGAGGCTTTGTTCTTCCAAACTTTTCAATTCTGTTTTCATAGAAACATAGACAATAGGTGCAGGAGTAGGCCATTCGGCCCTTCGAGCCTGCACCGCCATTCAATATGATCATGGCTGATCATCCAACTCAGTATCCTGTACCTGCCCTCTCCATACCCCCTGATCCCTTTAGCCACAAGGGCCACATCTAACTCCCTCTTAAATATAGCCAATGAACTGTGGCCTCAACTTCCTTCTGTGGCAGAGAATTCCACAGATAATTTCAATACATAGGGATTGTTCATAAGTGATAGGAGCAGAATTAGGCCATTTCTCCGCCATTCAATGATGGCTGATCTATCTCTCCCTCTCAACCCCATTCTCCTGCCTTCTCCATAACCCCCCGAACACCCGTACTAATCAAGAATCTATCAATCAATGCCTTAAAAATATCCATTGTCTTGGCCTCCACAGCCTTCTGTGGCAATGTATTCCACAGATTCACCTCCCTCTGACTAAAGAAATTCCTCCTCATCTCCTTCCAAAAGGTTTTCACCCAGAGAGTTGTGAATCTGTGGAATTCTCTGGCACAGTGGGCAGCGGAGGCCAATTCACTGGATGTTTTCAAGAGAGTTAGATTGAGCTCTTAGGGCTAAAGGAATCAAGGGATATGGGGAAAGAGCAGGAACCGGTTCTGATTTTAGATGATCAGCCATGATCTTATTGAATGGCGGAGCTGGATCCAAGGGCCTCGTCCTCTGCACCTATTTTTCTATGTTTCTGTGTTTCAAAATCCTTTTATTCTGAGGCTGTGACCTCTGGTCCGAGACTCTCCCACTATGGGAGGCACTGCATTCAATTACTGGAAGGTTATGCTGGATTGATGCAGGAAGCTTTGTGTGGAGAAATCAGCTGACCATTGTAGAGTGTGGAAACAAGAAACTGCAGATGCTGGATAGCAAAAAAATAGATACAAAGTGCTGGAGTAACTCAGCATCTCTGGAGAACGTGGATAGGTGACGATTTAGATTGGGAGTGCATCTTCAACCATTGTTGTGTTCTTCGAACTACATGTGCTGGTGTGATGTGATTAATGTGCTGGCAAGCTGACAAATTTGAGTATTCAATCAGAAATGGCACTTATTACTTGTCCCCTGGTGAATGTGGAGTACAGCGTGTAAGCTATTGTGTAGGAAGGAACTGCAGATGCTGGTTTAAATCGAAGATTGACACAAAATGCTGGAGTAATTCAGCGGGTCAGGCAACATCTCTGGAGAGAAGGAATTGGTGTCATTTCGAGTCCTCGGACTGAGAGTCAGGGGAAAGGAAAACGAGGGATATAGACGGTGATGTCGAGAGATATGGAACAAATTAATTAAAGATATGCAAATAACTTTATGATATTTGCATATCATATATAAATATGATAAAGGAAACGGGCCTTAGTTAGCCAGGAGCTGGGGAAAACAAGTCACAGGGAATGAGAGTCTACGACTTTGGTTTAAACCAGCATCTGCTGTTCCTTCCTACACAAGACGGCTTTGAAGCTAGTACAACGTGGGTGGGGGAGGGGTTGAGCGAGGGGCAATGCAAAGGTTACATGAAGTTGGAGACCTCAGTATTCATTCCGCCGGGAACTATTGTTCTTTATTAACACAGCGGTTAATGCAAAGTCGAACACATTTTCACTGATGAGTGAATCTGCACTGTGGAACAAACCCCTTATTGCCCAAAGGCAGTACCATTGTATCTAGACGTAAATCTGAGGAAGGACATTATTGCCATAGAGGGAGTGCAGAGAAGTGTTCAGTTCAGTTGTTGTTCATTGCCACCTGACTGTCTTATGAAGAGACTGGATAGACTTGGGGTACTTATAGTGAAAAGCTTTTTGTTTGCGTGTTCCCTGGGGAAACCCAAGGGGTCATCGGAAATCCTTTGGGACAATACATGATTACACATCGAGTGCTGTCTCCACAGTGTACAGATAGTTGTAGGCCCAGGGAAAGTGTGGCCCTTTATCAGGGGGTATGGAGAAAGGCAGGTACTCTGATTTGATGATCAGCCATCATCATATTGAATTACCTCGAAGGGCCGAATGGTTTCCTGCACCTAATTTCTATTTTATAGACAATACATGATTACAATCGAGCCGTAGTGTACAGGTACAGGCCCAGCAAAGTTGTTTTATGTTGCAAATCACTCATTTATTGCCTCACATATTTACATTATGTACATTATTTTACATTTTTACATAGTTTACATTTTTTTCCATTTCTCTTATTTTTTGTTGCAAAAGAAAGATAGAAACATAGAAACATAGAAATTAGGTGCAGGAGGAGGCCATTCGGCCCTTCCAGCCAGCACCACCATTCATTGTGATCATGGCTGATCGTCCCCAATCAATAACCCGTGCCTGCCTTCTCCCCATATCCCTTGACTCCACTAGCCCCTAGAGCTCCATCTAACTCTCTCTTAAATCCATCCAGTGATTTGGCCTCCACTGCCCTCTGTGGCAGGGAATTCCATAAATTCACAACTCCCTGGGTGAAAAAGTTTATCTCATCTCAGTCTTAAATGGCCTCCCCTTCATTCTAAGACTGTGGCCCCTGGTTCTGGACTCGCCCAACATTGGGAACATTTTTCATGCATCTAGCTTGTCCAGTCCTTTTATAATTTTATATGTTTCTATAAGATCCCCCCTCAGCTTTCTAAACTCCAGTGAATACAAGCCTAGTGTTTTCAATCTTTCCTCATATGACAGTCCCGCCATCCCAGGGATCAATCTCGTGAACCTACACTGCACTGCCTCAATCACAAGCAAATCACAATCAGAGCAAATAAAATCATGGGAGACCCCTTCCACCCCTGCAACGGACTGTTCCAGCTGCTACGGTCAGGCAAACGCCTCCGTTGCCATGCGGTGAGAACAGAGAGGTTGAGAAGGAGTTTCTTCCCAGAGGCAATTCGGACTGTAAACGCCTATCTCACCAGGGACTAACTCTACAGAACGTTTTTCCTTCCATTATTTATTATGTAAAAGAATATGTGTGTTATGATTGTGTTTATAATTTGTTTGGTTGTTTTGTTGTTTGTCTTTTTGCACAAAAGTCCGCGAGCATTGCCACTTTCATTCCACTGCACATCTCGTATGTGTATGTGACAAATAAACTTGACTTGACTTGACTTGACTTGACAAGGATGTCCTTCCTCAAATTAGGAGACCAAAACTGTACACGATACTCCAGATGTGGTCTCACCAGAGCCCTATACATCTGCAGAAGAACCTCTTTAAATGGAATGAAGAATGTGTTTGTGTTACAAACCCCTTGTTGCCCAAAGGCAATACCTGGAGGCATGAGAAATGTAGGAGCACCTGTGTTTCTTCACTGAGACGAGTTTTCACCTCACTTTTATTTTATGGTCGAATTCTCTCCCCCATCCTTCTCCCTCCTTCTGTCTCTTAGTTTAGTTTAAAGACACGACATGGAAACAGGTCCTTCAGCCTCCCGAGTCCATGCTGACCATCATTCATGCTTTCACACTTGCTGAAGTAACATAGAAACATAGAAAATAGATGCAGGAGGAGGCCATTCGGCCCTTCGAGCCAGCACCGCCATTCATTGTGATCATGGCTGATCATCCACAATCATCCCGCGCCTGCCTTTGTCCCCATTTCCTTGATCCACTAGGCTAGAGATCTAACTCTCCATCCTGTGACTTCAGTGGAATTCCACACATTCACAACTCCACAAGTTTTTTTCATCTCAGTTTTAAATGGCCTCCCCTTTTCTCGTTACTAGCTGCATCTCCTTGGAGGGGGTGAGAAAAAGAGTTTTGAATTGATAGAAAGATACAGCATGGAAACAGGCCCTTCGGCCCACCCAGTCTACGTCGACCATCGATCACCCGTTCACAGTGGTTCTATGTTATCCCACTTTCTCATCCACTCCCGACACCCCAGGGGCAACTTACAAAGGCCAATTAACCTACAAACCTGCACGCCTTTGGGGTGATGGAGGAAACCGGAGCACCCCAGATGTGGAGAGGATGTTTCTACTAGTGGGAGAGTCTAGGATCAGAGGGCACAGCCTCAGGCAAAAGAAAGGACGTGCCTCCCCAAATATTTGAGTATTTTCAGATTGTAACTGGAGCGGTCCCACATGTATAAGTGTTCAATCTGCAATGAATAACAATCTACATTAGTTACTTAATTGAAGGGACCATTTGTGACGTTTCCAAGTTACTGATCATACAACACCAGGTCGGACCTGTACTAGAGAGAAGAAAACAAAGTGAAATAGACTCGGACAGAATGAATGTGGAGAGGATGTTTCCACTAGTGGGAGAGTCTAGGACCAGAGGGCACAGCATCAGAATAAAAGGACGCACCTTTGGTAAGGAGATGAGGAGGAATTTCTCTAGTCGGAGGGTGGTGAATCTGCGGAATTCATTGCCACAGACGGCTGTGGAGGCCAGGTTATTGCGTATATTTAAGGCGGAGATTGACAGATTCTTGATTGGTAAGGGTTATGGGGAGAAGGCAGGAGAATGGGGTGGAGAGGGACAGATAAAATGGAGGAGTAGACTCGATGGACTGAATGGCCTACTTGTATTCCTACAACTTATGAACACCCAGAGGAAACCCACATGGTCGCAGGGAGAACGTGCAAACTCCACACAGACAGCACCCGAGGTCAGGATCAAACCCGGGTCTCGGGCGCTGTCAGCTGAGCCTCTTTGCCTCTTCAACTCTGAATGCGCTTCTGGCAAAAGGTGCGGAGAGGCGAAGGTGTGCGAGAATTTCTAAATGGTTTTTATTTTGCCCCCCTCTTCCCCGCAGGAGCAGAAGCTGGTGGAAGATGCCACTCGCGAGGTGAAGAAAATCCGCAAAGCGAGGACCAGGCGGCCAGAATGGGATGTGATGGGGCGCGATAAAGAATTCCGAGCTGATCACAGGTTTTCCCCGTCCCCATACCACGCTGCGTCGTCCGAAGGATCCGTCTCGCCAGATACCAGGTACAGTTCACCGATAGAGCTGAGGCTCTTTGAGGCGCTGGTCAGGCCGCAGTTGTATTACTGCGAGCAAATCTGGGCCCCATATCTGAGGAGGGATGTGCTGGCCCTGGGGAGGGCCCAGGAGGAGGTTTACAAGAACGATCCCAGGAATGAGTGGGTTAACATATGATGAGCGTTTGACGGCACTGGGCCTGTACTCGCTGGAGTTTAGAAGGTTGAGGGTGGGGACCTCATTGAAACTTACAGAATAATGAAAGACATCGATCGAGTGGATGTGGAGAGGATGTTTCCACTGGTGGGAGAGTCTAGAACTAGAGGTCACAGCCTCAGAATTGAAGGGCCCTCTTTTAGCAATTTTTACACATCTTTTTCAATAGACAATAGGTGCAGGAGGAGGCTATTCGGCCCTTCGAGCCAGCCTTCGATCCATTCAATGTGATCATGGCTGATCATCCCCAATCAGTAACCCGTCCCTGCCTTCTCCCCATATCCCCTGACTCCGCTATTTCTAAGAGCCCTATCTAGCTCTCTCTTGAAAGCATCCAGAGAACCTGCCTCTGAGGCAGAGAATTCCACAGACTCACCACATCTCTGTGAGAAAAAGTGTTTCCTCGTCACCGTTGTAAACATCAATACGATACAATACGATAGAGCTTTATTTATCCCAGGAGGGAAGTTGATGCCAACGGTCAGAAAAACACAAAATACACCAAACATGAAATTAAAGTGACGAGTGGAAAGGATTGGGGATGTGCAAAAAGGGGGGGGGGGGGGGGGGGGGGGGGGGGGGGGGGGGGGGAGTCAGTCAGTCTCAGTCTACTCCATGACAGAAGGAGCAGGAGTTGTGCAGTTTGATAGCCACAGGGAAGAAGTATTTTCCGTGGTGATCTGTGCTGCATTCATGGTACATTGGAGCTGCAGATGGTTCCATATCTCCCAGTCTAACTTCTGAGAAGATTTGTATACGTGGTTAAGAATTACGGAAAGAAATTAAGAAGATTAACATTTTAAGTCTGATAAATGGTCCCGACCCGAAACGTCGCTCCTCGTTTTCCTCCATAGATGCTGCCTGACCCGCTGAGTTACTCCAGCACCTTGTCTCTTGCTATTTTCCATACCCATATTATTTCTGAACCCAATTCTCCTGCCTTCTCCCCATGACCCCTGACACCCTTAATGGCCTGTCCCACGAGCATGCGACTGCATGCGGCAAGCGCGACCAAACCAGAAGCGGGGGCCGCGCGGAGGTCGAGTGATCGGCGTGCGGGCCGGCAGGCCGTTGCCGCGCGGAATTTTTGAACCGTGTCAGTTTTTCGGAGCCCCGCGCGTTGTTGGGCCCAGCTCCGCTCAACTCCATACGGCTCCGGCGATCGAAGTGGGACCGGCCCCGCGAGGCCGTACGGCTCAAGCGACCACGTTAGGTCGCGCTTGCCGCATACAGTCGCATGCCCGTGGGACAGGCCCTTTACTAATGAAATCCAGCATAGATAATGAACTCAGCAGGTCAGGCAACATCTCTGGAGAGCATGGATAGGTGATGTTTCGGATCGAGACAGGGCCATTTTCATAATGAGTAACGTTTGCTTGGGATTTTTTCCTCCGCAGGTCCTTCGTATCTGATATGGGAGAGCTTTCGTATCCTGCGAGCCCGAACCATCCTGTTCAGCAGTCGACAGTTTATGTGCCTGATCACAAAGAGCTTCTGACGGCTGTAACTCAGGCACAGGATCGAGTGTACAAATTACCTCCCGCTAACGTCAGGCAAACGTCACTAACTCGAGCTCAGCAACCTCACCTGACAAAGCCTGCCGAGGCTGTGCTCAATGGCCCCAGACCTCACCTTCTCAAAGAGTACAGGTAATGGAGGCAATACCGGCACTGAAGTATTGGAATGAAGTCCAGGGAGAAGGCAGGAACGGGATACTGATTGGGGATGATCACATTGAATGGCGGTGCTGGCTCGAAGGGCCGAATGGCCTACTCCTGCACCTATTGTCTATTGTCCTCTCCTATCCCTTTCCCCCTGACCCTCAGTCTGAAGAAGGGTCTCGACCTGAAACGTCACCTATTCCTTCTCTCCAGATATGTTGCCTGTCCCACTCAGTTACACCAGCCTTTTGTGTCTATCTTCAGAATGAGGTTCAGTTCAGTTTAGATTATTGCCACGTGTACCGAGGTACAGTGAAAAGCTTTTGTTGCGTGCTAACCAGTCAGCGGAAAGACAACACATGATTACAATCGAGCCATTCACAGTGGACAGAAGCATGATAAAGGGAATAGCGTTTAGTGCAAGGTAAAGCCCGATCAAAGATAGTCCGAGGGTCCCCAGTGAGGTAGACAGTAGTCCAGCACTGCTCTCTGGTTGTGGTGGGATGGTTCAGTTACCTGATAACAGCTGGGAAGAAACTGCCCCTGAATCTGGAGGTGTGCGTTTTCACACCTCTGCACCTTTTGCCCGCTATGCATGTTCATAAGTTCGAGGAGCATAATTAGGCCATTCGGCCCATCAAGTCTACTCCGCCATTCAATCATGGCTGATCTATCTCTCCCTCCTTCCTAACCCCATTCTCCAGCCTTCTCCCCTTACCCCTGACAACCGTACTAATCAAGAAATCGAGTGTAAATAGTTAAATAGTTAAAAAGTGTTGGTGAAGGAAAGACTACACTTTCAATTTGAATGTTTGGTTTATAAATTTTCTCTTTCAATGAAAATGTTTCTCTTTTCAATCGGGCTGGTAGCTCCATGCTACGTAGCAAGTCTGGATGTTGAGCGTATAATGCTAAGACTGAGAAGGTACAAGGCACTGTGAATGCTGGTACAAACAAGAAAAAACACAAAGTACTGGAGTAACCCAGCAGGTCAGGCAGCATCTCTGGAAACATAGAAACATAGAAATTAGGTGCAGGAGTAGGCCATTCGGCCCTTCGAGCCTGCACCGCCATTCAATATGATCATGGCTGATCATCCAACTCAGTATCCCGTACCTGCCTTCTCTCCATACCCCCTGATCCCCTTAGTCACAAGGGCCACATCTAACTCCCTCTTAAATATAGCCAATGAACTGGCCTCAACTACCCTCTGTGGCAGAGAGTTCCAGAGATTCACCACTCTGTGTGAAAAAAGTTCTTCTCATCTCGGTTTTAAAGGATTCCCCCCTTATCCTTAAGCTGTGACCCCTTGTCCTGGACTTCCCCAACATCAGGAACAATCTTCCTGCATCTAGCCTGTCCAACCCCTTAAGAATTTTGTAAGTTTCTATAAGATCCCCTCTCAATCTCCTAAATTCTAGAGAGTATAAACCAAGTCTGTCCAGTCTTTCTTCATAAGTCAGTCCTGACATCCCAGGAATCAGTCTGGTGAACCTTCTCTGCACTCCCTCTATGGCAATAATGTCCTTCCTCAGATTTGGAGACCAAAACTGTACGCAATACTCCAGGTGTGGTCTCACCAAGACCCTGTACAACTGCAGTAGAACCTCCCTGCTCCTATACTCAAATCCTTTTGCTATGAAAGCTAACATACCATTCGCTTTCTTCACTGCCTGCTGCACCTGCATGCCTACTTTCAATGACTGGTGTACCATGACACCCAGGTCTCGCTGCATCTCCCCTTTTCCTAGTCGGCCACCATTTAGATATCATTGGAGAACATGGATAGGTGACGTTTCGGATTGGAATGTTCCCGACCTGAAACGTCACCTTTCCATGTTCTCCAGAGATGCTGCTTGACCAGTTGAGTTACTGTACTCCAGCACTTTGTGTCCTTTTGTGTACAAACCAGCATCTGCAGTTCCATGTTTCTACATTTTATTTATTTCACTGAGGTCGAAAAATGTTGCCTCGATCCCATATTTGATATTTAGTTATCAAATATGTGTTGATGTGTTGAAAGGTTTAGAGGGATATGGGTCAAACGCGGGCAGGTGGGACTAGCGTAGATGGGGCTTCTTGGGCAAGTTAGGCCGAAGGGCCTGTATCTGTGGTTTATGACTCTATGACTAAAATGTTTTGTTTTTTTTAATTTGCAGTGCGCAGTCGGTGCAGTTGGCGGAGTACTACACACCACCCATCCCTGCTCCTCCGCCCCCACCCCCTCCCCTTATCCCTTCAGCCCAAACTGCGTTTGACAGCCCCATCTCCGCACCTCCCCCACTTGCGCTCAGTGCCGTGGCAGCAGCGGGCCGCACGTACGTACACCCCCTCACCCCCCCCCCGCCCGCCCCTCCCTTGTCTTACACCCCCACACCCCCTGGGCCTCCTGCCGCGCCCCCACCTCCCCCCCCTGGCCCTCCCATCTTTGTCCCCTCCAGCCTGCACACTGCCTCACCGCCATCAGCCATGGAAATAAAGAAGGCACAAGCGACTCTGATGCCAATCAGCGATGCTCGAAGTGACCTGCTCGCTGCTATTCGAAGAGGTGAGCGACGTTCGGCTTTAATTAAAATATTTAATTGGGGCTAAACTAAGTAACGCTCAGTCACAGAGCTGTCATAGTGTTATCCGTGCTCCATAAGTCAGGTTTAGTTTAGTCTAGAGATACAGCGCAGAAACAGGCCCTTCGGCCCACCGGGTCGATGCCAACCAGCAATCCCTGCACACTTACACTGTCCTACACACACTGGGGACAATTTACACATACAGCAAGATAATTAACCTACAAACCTGGACGTTTTTGGAGTGTGGGAGGAAACTGAAGCTCACGCGGTCACAGGGAGAACGTACAGACAGCACCCGTAGTCGGGATCGAACCCAGGACTCTGACGCTGCAAGCGCTGCAAGGCAGCAACTTTACCGCTGAGCCACCGTGACCGCCCACAGATGTATGAATCTGTGCCGGTTATAGTAAACACAAGGGCGGCACAGTAACGCAGAGGTAGAGTTCTGCCTCACAGCGTCAGTGTCCTGGGTTTAAATCCTAACCAAGGGTCCTCTCTGGAAGGAGTTTGTACGTTCTACCCATGACCTGCGTGGGTTTTCCCCGAGAGCTTCGGTTTGTCCAAAGACGAACAGGTTTGTAGGTTAATTGGCTGGTTGGGATGGAACCGGTGGGCCAATGGGCCTGTATCTGAAAAACAAAAAAAACGTTAAAACTATATGGCATGGCGGCACGGTGGCGCAGCGTAGAGTTGCTGCCTCACAGCACCAGAGATCCAGGTTCAATCCTGACCTCGGTTCCTGCCTGTGCCTGACCCGCTGGTTTGCACCTTAGGTCCCCGTGAGGCCACGGTCGGCCTGCACCGCCATCCAGGTGCTCCGGCTTTCCTCCCAACTATACCAAAGCACCTCTGCATACCCCCTGAGTCTAGCCACAAGGGCCACATCTAACTCCCTCTTAAATTCTGACCTCAAAATGTGTCATAGAGTTCCAGAGATTCCATTTTCTCAGGAAAATGCTGCCTGACTTGGCTGAGATTTCCCCAGCACTTTATCCCTAGCGCTCTGTGGGGTTGTAAGTTAATTGTCCTCTGTAAATTACCCCTAATGTGTAGGTGTAGAGTGGATGGGAAAATGGGATATCATGGACTCACTTCAACAACTAAGTTACAGAGAAAGGTTGAATAAGTTAGATCTTTATTCTCTGGAGCGCAGAAGGTTAAGGGGGGACTTGATAGAGGTCTTTAAAATGATGAGAGGGATAGACAGAGTTGATGTGGACAAGCTTTTCCCTTTGAGAATAGGGAAGATTCAAACAAGAGGACATGACTTCAGAATTAAGGGACAGAAGTTTAGGGGTAACATGAGGGGGAACTTCTTTACTCAGAGAGTGGTAGCGGTGTGGAATGAGCTTCCAGTGAAAGTGGTGGAGGCAGGTTCGTTGGTGTCATTTAAAAATAAATTGGATAGGCATATGGATGAGAAGGGAATGGAGGGTTATGGAATGAGTGCAGGCAGGTGGGACTAAGGGGAAAAAAGTTGTTCGGCACGGACCTGTAGGGCCGAGATGGCCTGTTTCCGTGCTGTAATTGTTATATGTTACATGGTTATATGGTAAACTTCGGTTGGTATGGACAAGTTGGGCCGAAGGGTCTGTGTCCGTGCGGTATTGCTCCATGACTGCAACTATAACATTGTTAGCTTTGGCATTTGAATCCTTCAACACAAAATGTATTAAATACATTTGTAAAAGTTTCCATCCCAAAGAAAACAAATCTTCCTTCCCCATAATATAATTTTCATAGGAAAGTTGTACGTAGAATTCTTTAATCCTCTTAATTAAGTCACATCCGAGACTTTCCCATTGGTTATATGTATTATCACGATTATAAACAATCATCTCCTTTTTTTAATTAAAACATTTTTTTTTTAATGTTTTATTCTCTTTTTTCTATTTTCTTTTTCTCAACTTTCTTCACTCATTTGTCTTTTGTCATTTTCTTCACACACTATATATCTCACGTCTTTCTGTCCTTTACTATCTAACTTCTTTTTCTTATTCTAATTGAATTGACTTGAATACCTTTATTGTCATTCAGACCTTACGGTCTGAACGAAATTTCGTGCCTGCAGTCATACATACAATCATACAATAATAAACAGCACTAAACACAAATTAACATCCACCACAGTGAGTCCTCCAAGCACCTCCTCACTGTGGTGGAGGCAAAAATCTTAGGGCTGCAGCCTCTTCCCTCCTCTTCTCCCTCTGCGCTGAGGCGATTCCCCACCGGGCGATGGTACAAACAGTCCCGCGGCTCACCGAACC